>NC_135234.1:212571098-212871098 GCF_051348905.1 Ranitomeya variabilis | reverse complement strand
GGGGTGGTTCTATCTAGTAGGCCACTCCTCACACTCTGGTAAAACTGGGGGTTGGACAGGAAGACAGAGAGAGAAGTAACTGGGAAGAGCTAGAGAGAGGACCTGTCAGGGATGGGATCCTGGCAGACTCCTAAGAGAACAACGCAACAAGTGAGCAACGGGAATACAGCAGAGAGAGACGATAGGACCAGAAGGAGTCGTGCTGTAAGAGCGAGGCAACATCCTTCTGAGGCGCAGTCAGTGGCCGGAACGCCGAGCAAGTAAGAGACTACAAGCATTACTTCAAACCACGGCCGGACAGCCAATTATAGGTTGGCTGTCTCACTTAAACACCTAAGCAGACAACGGAGGCAGCTGTGGGAGAGGGGCGACTCTAGGGTCCCGGAAGAACTCCAGGCCTACCCCGTGATACGGGTGCGTCCTAACCATATCATCTGGGGGACGGAGAGAGAACGAACATCAGAGGCAGACAGAATCAGTTGTGAGGACTATCCCGGGGTGCTCAGCAGGGAAGGACTACAACACATAGGCGCTAGCAGGTAGACGCTGATTCTCACCTGTCAAGGGAACTCCTAATGTGCCTTTGGACCGGCCGGTCTCAGACAGCCCTGTTAACAGTGCTCTGGATTGACTATCTCGAAGCCTTCAGTAAAGAGGTAAAGAGACTGCAACCTGGTGTCCTCGTTATTTACTGCGACCTGCACCGCACCACCACATCATCACCATCCACACCTTTCATTGGACGCCCCTCAGCAGGGTCACGGACCGGGTCTAGCCACCGTGACAACCCCAGAGCAGAGACTCAGAGGCCCGGTACCGGGTACCCCTTGGCCCTGCGAAAGTGGGGGCGCTCCAACTTGGCGTCACGAACAGGATCTACTTAAGCCTGAAGAATCAGGTCATGTGTGCCTTGGAACTGTGATTTATTGTGCTTGGACTGTGACTTATTGCAAAGACTGTGCATTGTTATTGCCGCCAAGAGTTCCCGCCACAATTCGCCATCGCCGCGCACGGAGGGAGGAGCCTTAGCTTCGTGGGCAGAACCGGTCAAAAAGAAGCGCGGAACGAGAAAGCGCGGTAAAGTGCCAACCCCCGAAGAGGAACTCCGACCTCCAGCAGGTTAGTGGGAGGAAGGGACAGCCATGTCTGAGTCAGGGGGAGCGGAGGCGGCGGTCGCAGCCGTAGACGCAGAGACAGCTCCGGTCCCCGTAGCGGACGTAGCCGCGGCCCTAATACCACCTCCGGTGGCCGCAGAGCCCGCTGCCCCCATCAGCCAGTCGGACACTGCCGCTACCACAAAGGCCATAATGCCCTTCTCTATGCCGTACCTGCCCGGAGCGGTCTGGCTCCCGCGATACTCCGGGGAGTCGCACACATTAACTGATTTTAAAGAAGGAATCTGCAGTCTGCTCGAGTTCTATCCCCTGACGGAGCCTCAGAAGGTTCATATGATAATCGGCCAACTCTTCGGGGCGGCTCTGAGAGAAGTGAAGTCCTGGCCCGCCACGGATAAGGGAACTGCACAGCAGGTTTTTGCAAAGCTTAAAGCCACCTTCGATACCCGCACTGCTACAGAAATTAAACTGACTTTCTATGGATGCAAACAGAGACCGCAGGATAGCTTACGGGACTATGCCCTTAATCCCCAGGAGGCGCTGCGGGCCATTAAGCAGAGTGACCCCGACAGCATGCAGGATGAGGATAAACTCCTGAAGGAGCGGTTCATTGAGGGGCTCCTGTGCAGTCACCAACGGGGCCAATTGCACTTCCTGGCCATGCAAAATCCAGACTTGACTTTTGCGCAATTCAAGGATAAAGCTATCCAGGCGTTGCAGGAGCGACAGCCCAGCCGTGCAGCACCTCCCAGGCGTCCCGTTCTCACATACCACCAGGAGGTGGCGTCGGATGCCCCAGTCGCCGCCGAGGCCGATGCCCAGAGCCTAGAGGACGACTCCCCTGCAGGACTCCGCCTCCAGATGCAGGAGCTGACCAAGAGCGTTGCTGCCCTGGCCAGGATGGTGCAGTCCCTACAGGAGGCCCCCAAGGAGAAGATCCAGCTGGCCTCCAGACCAGAGGATGTCCCTTGGATGCGACAGAGGAGGACTCCGCCGACCAGAGGCCGGGACGACGATCGCTTCCATCGGGACGGACGACCCATCTGCCGCCGCTGTCATCAGGTGGGCCACCTTGCAAGGTACTGTCCTTTAAACGAGCAACCCCTGGGGCAAAAGGGCCAACCCCCAGGAGTAGGACGGTCAAGGCCTGCAGCATTGGAGAGCCAAATACATTGGAGGGCGACCAGTTCTTCCTGTAGTGGTTGACGGTATCCCCATGAACGCTTTGCTGGACACCGGTTCTAAGGTGACGACTATGCCTTACGTGCTTTATAAACGGTATTGGGAGGACACCGATATTACTCGTGGCCCCGATGACGATTTCACCATAATAGCCAGTAATGGTCAGCCGTTGCCACAAGTGGGGTATAAAGAGGTCACCATCAAGGTGGGGCGGGTGGAATTGAAAGCCCAAGGGATTGTGATTGTTGATATTGATCGCCGAGAATGTAATCCCATGATGACTATCGGTACTAATGTTATAGAAAATTGTCTTGCAGAAGTTATAGTTTTGTTGCAACAGGTAGCAGAAACCGCTGGCCACAGTTAACAACGCGCCCTGCAAAAAGAAATCAGAGCTCTGATGCAGAGACAGCAGGTAGAGCTGACTGGTGGTGAGATTGGTCATGTCACTGTGAGTGATTCAAACCCCATCGCGATACCCCCCCAGGAGTGAGATGTTAATATGGTGTCCGGCACCCATAGGCCTCAGGGATAAGGACTACCAGGCCTTGGTAGAACCCGTATATTCAGACAATAGGCCTACTATCCTGACAGCCCGGGGGGTGGTCGACGTCCGCCAGGGGAGGGTGCCCATACGTGTCCTCAATTGTGGGGAGGAGGAGGTCCACCTCACCAAGTATGCCACGCTCGCCAAACTGTTCGCTGTCAATAATAGTGTGATACAGACACCTGGACCCTTGGTCCCGTCAAACGCGGCAGTGGACAACGATTCTGCAGGGCACTCGAAAGATTGGTGTCGGGAATTGCACCCCATCCCATCAGAAACAGGGGGCCTACAGGCTGGTTCACGAGTATGAGCAGGTATTCAGCAAACACCCCTTAGATTTTGGACAGGTGAAAGGGATCCAACATCACATCCCCACGGGAGATCACCGACCCATAAAAGAGAGATATCGCCCTGTACCCCCAGCTCATTACCAGTGTGCCAAGGACATGTTGTGAGAAATGAAGGAGGCTGGGGTGGTGAGAGACAGTTGTAGCCCCTGGGCAGCTCCATTAGTCCTTGTTAAAAAGAAGGATGGTACAATGAGGATGTGTGTTGATTACAGGCAGTTGAATCGCATTACACATAAGGACGCATACCCACTGCCCAGGATAGAGGAGTCTCTGGCTGCCTTAAAATCTGCTAACTACTTCTCTACCTTAGATCTCACCAGTGGGTACTGGCAGGTTCCCGTGGCGGAGGCGGACAAAGAGAAGACGGCCTTCACGACACCGATGGGTCTCTGCGAATTTAACTACATGCCCTTCGGATTGTGCAATGCCCCGGGGACGTTCCAGAGGATGATGGAGTGCTGCCTGGGGCACAAGAACTTTGAAACCGTACTGCTGTATTTGGATGATGTCATTGTCTTCTCTAAGACCTACGAAGACCATCTGAAGCACCTGGCTGAGGTGTTTGAAGCCCTGTCCAACTTTGGCTTAAAGGTGAAACCGTCCAAATGTCATCTGCTGAAACCTAAAGTGCAGTACCTGGGCCATGTGGTGAGCGCCGAAGGAGTGGCCCCAGACCCCGACAAGGTCACGGTGATCCAGGACTGGCCAAAGCCCAGCAACCTCCACGAAGTCCGGCAGTTCCTCGGGCTGGTAGGCTATTACCGGAGGTTCATTAAGGACTTCACCAAGAAGGCCGCGCCCTTGCAAGACCTGTTGGTGGGCCAATCAAAGAAGACCAAGGGGAGGAACACCCCATTTGATTGGAATGAGGGGCTGGAGGGATCCTTCACTTGCTTAAAGTCGGCACTGACGGGAGAAGAGGTACTGGCCTACCCCGAATACGACCAACCGTTTGTGCTGTACACGGATGCCAGCAATGTAGGATTGGGAGCCGTGCTGTCCCAGGTCCAGAAAGGCAAAGAGAGGGTAATCGCTTACGCCAGCAGGAAGCTTCATCCCACGGAAAGGAACCCTGACAACTACAGTTCCTTTAAGCTGGAATTCCTTGCCATTGTCTGGGCAGTGACAGCGAGGTTCAAACACTACCTGGCCTCAGCGAAATTCACCGTCTTCACGGATAACAATCCGCTAACGCATCTGGATACCGCCAAACTCGGGGCCTTGGAACAGCGGTGGATGGCCCGGCTGTCCAACTACGACTTCACCATCAAGTGCTGGGCAGGACGCAAGAATGCAAATGCCGATGCCTTGTCCCGAATGCCCAATTTGCCAGAAACGGGGGAAGACCCGGAGGCACTTGAAGAGGTGGAGCTGCCTGCAATCCATCGCCCCAAAGCCACTCAGAACTCACATCATGTGAAGAACAGGCACAAGAACCAACCGGATGCCACGCTGAATCCTCTGCCCCACCACGGATGGGCGGAGACCCAGGATGGTGACCCCGCGGTCCGTCGGGTGAAAGAGCTCTTGACGCAGGCAGGGTTGCATCCCGGCCCAGATGATCCACAGGAGACCCAACAGCTATGGAAGGGGAGAAGCAAACTGTTTATCCATGATGGCAAGCTGTGCCGGAGAAGCATCGACCCACATACTCACGAATTGGCATGGCAGATAGTAGTGCCAATGCGAGATGCGCCCATGGTTCTGGGAGCCTACCACGATGGAGCCGGACACTTCGGATGGAAGAAGCTGGAGAGGCTACTCCGAGGGAAGCTCTATTGGATTGGCATGAAGAGAGCCATAGTGAAGTGGTGTCGAGAGTGCGGTCCATGTAGCCTATGCAGGAGGGACCGTGGCAGCCAACGGGCTCCCTTGCAGCCTATCATCACCAAGCGGCAGCTCGAACTGGTCACGCTGGATCATGTGAAGCTGACACCTAGCCGGTCAGGCTATGTCTACGCTCTTACCATCGTGGATCACTACTCCAGATTTTTGGTGGTTGTGCCTGTCAAGGATCTAACGGCCAAGACGGCCGCCAAGGCTTTCCAGCAGTACTTTTGTAGGCCCCATGGCTACCCGGAGAAGGTACTGACCGATCAGGGACCAGCATTCGAAGCGGAAGTGTTCCAAGAGTTCTGCCAACTGTACGGGTGTAAGAAGATCAGAACCACACCGTACCATCCCCAAACCAATGGGATGTGCGAAAAGATGAACCAGGTGGTGATCGACTTACTAAAGACCTTGCCCGTAGAGGAACGGAGCCTGTGGCCAACAAAGTTGCCTGACTTGGTGGACATATATAATCACATCCCAGTAAATTCCACCAACTGCACTCCAGCGTACCTGATGCGAGGAAGGTCTAGCAAGTTACCCGTTGATCTGGACATGGGGGTCCTAACCCCCGAAGATACCTCGCCGGATGCCGATTGGGATACCGAGAGGCGGTAAAGGTACTGCAAGGTACAGGAGTGCGTGGAAAGAAGCCTTGCTCAGGCCAGGCAAAAACAGGAAAGGGACTACAACCAGCATGCCCCTGCAATTCCCTTGCCACCTGGTGAGCACGTACTCAAACGAAAGAGGAGGCTACACAAACTCGACGACCAATGGGAAGCGGAACCGTATACCGTCCTGCCATCCGATTTCGACAACACGAAGGTTTGCTGTTGTGAATTCCGTTCTCGGACTCCCTCCTGTGGTCATGAATGGTACTTTGGTTAGTTCTGCTCTTGGACTCCCTCTGGTGGCTTTGAGCGGAACTGCTGGTCACTGAGGTTGGTTTTGTCAGCTGCTCTCGTTTATTGCTATGCTGGCTTCCCTATTTAACTCCACTCAGATCGTTACTTCATGCCAGCTGTCAATGTTTCAGTATTGGTTCAGATCTCTCTTGGACTTCTCTGAGGACCTGTCTACTCCAGCAGAAGCTAAGTCTTTGCTAGTTCATTTGTTGTTACTGCTTCCTGAATATATTTCTTAGTACTGCTAATTTCTAGTCCAGCTTGCTATCATGATGTTCCCTTGCTAGCTGGAAGCTCTGGGGTGCAGAGTGGCACCTCCACACCGTGAGTCGGTGTGGGGAGTCTTTTTGCTTACTCTGCATGATTTTTTGTATTCTTTTGTGCTGACCGCATAGTTCCCTTTTCTATCCTCTGACTATTTAGTGAAGTCTGGCCTCCTTAGCTAAAACCTGTTTCATTCCTGTGTTTGTGACTTTCCTCTTAACTCACAGTCAATATATGTGGGGGGCTGCCTTTACCTTTGGGGAATTTCTCTGAGGCAAGGTTAGGCTTCTATTTCTATCTTTAGGGGTAGTTAGCTCTTAGGCTGTGAAGAGGCGTCTAGGGAGAGTTAGGTACGCTCCACGGCTATTTCTAGTGTGTCTGATAGGAGTAGGATTTGCGGTCAGCAGAGTTCCCACTTTCCCAGAGCTTGTTCCGATTACTAGTTTACTCATCAGGTCATTCCGGGTGCTCCTAACCACCAGGTCCATAACAGTTTGCCTCATCAGCAAGGATGGAGGGGAGACCTCGACGGTGATATCCAGGGACCACCTTAAAGCCTGCCCTGATAAGCTGAGAGCGAGGGAAATGGATCCAGGAACCTCCCCACCTGTAGAAAAGGAGAAGATGATTCACACTGTCCTTGGTGATTTTCCCCAGTCCTGGACTCAGATAAATCAGGCCATCGTGGTACCTGTTCTAACGTTCCACCAGCCGAACCCACCAGAACCAATGGTGGTACCAGATCACCCGGCCCCGCAACCTCAACAAGCCCTACCTGAAGATGCCATGCCGACCGTTGAACTGGCAAATCCTCCCTCTGCTATCGGTGAACCTGCCGTACCTACTGTTGGTAGCAGCAGCCCTGAGAGCTCCAGCCTGCCAGTGCTACCCAGACTCACTAGAAGTGTAGCTAGAAGGCAGTGCACAACACCAGCGGTAGCAAGCATAGTGGGCCCTGTTAGGCCAGTAGCAACCCCTACGCCGCGAAGGTCGACACGCAGCACCAAGAATCAAACTCCCCTCCGCTACAAAACTTGGAGGTATTAGTGAGGGCTGCTATTTAGTAAAAATTGGTTGTGTGCATATCTTTTGTTACAGGTTTTAAAATGGACAACGGAGTAATGGACAGTGAATTGCTCCAAAAACTTCTAAAAGGGGACCCCTTTGTTTACCCGGGGTCCCTGCTGTTTCAACCACTGAACTGAGAGTCATAAACTGTGCATGACCTAACTTTTGCAACGTTCAAGAGTCCTCACCTCCCATAAAGGGAAGCACTGTTATGTTTAATTGTTTATGATATTTCAAAATTTTGTGTGCTTTCTGTTAACATGTATTGTTGTTCTGATTTTCCCAGTCCGGGAGTACTGGATTTAACCGGGGGGGAGTGCAGCGCCCCAGAGTCCTGGTCGTTGCAGTAACGTCGCTCTGCCGCTAAGGGGAGTGATGTTGCGTCTGATTGCACTAAGGGAGTTCACCTGACCAGGTATCACACACTACACTTCACACTCCGGCCACCAGGGGGTGGTTCTATCTAGTAGGCCACTCCTCACACTCTGGTAAAACTGGGGGTTGGACAGGAAGACAGAGAGAGAAGTAACTGGGAAGAGCTAGAGAGAGGATCTGTCAGGGATGGGATCCTGGCAGACTCCTAAGAGAACAACGCAACAAGTGAGCAACGGGAATACAGCAGAGAGAGGCGATAGGACCAGAAGGAGTCGTGCTGTAAGAGCGAGGCAACATCCTTCTGAGGCGCAAACAGTCGGTGGCCGGAATGCCGAGCAAGTAAGAGACTACAAGCATTACTTCAAACCACGGCCGGACAGCAAATTATAGGTTGGCTGTCTCACTTAAACACCTAAGCAGACAACGGAGGCAGCTGTGGGAGAGGGGCGACTCTAGGGTCACGGAAGAACTCCAGGCCTACCCCGTGATACGGGTGCGTCCTAACCATATCATCTGGGGGACGGAGAGAGAACGAACATCAGAGGCAGACAGAATCAGTTGTGAGGACTATCCCGGGGTGCTCAGCAGGGAAGGACTACAACACATAGGCGCTAGCAGGTAGACGCTGATTCTCACCTGTCAAGGGAACTCCTAATGTGCCTTTGGACCGGCCGGTCTCAGACAGCCCTGTTAACAGTGCTCTGGATTGACTATCTCGAAGCCTTCAGTAAAGAGGTAAAGAGACTGCAACCTGGTGTCCTCATTATTTGCTGCGACCTGCACCACAACATCATCACCATCCACACCTTTCATTGGACGCCCCTCAGCAGGGTCACGGACCGGGTCTAGCCACCGTGACAACCCCAGAGCAGAGACTCAGAGGCCCGGTACCGGGTACCCCTCGGCCCTGCGATAGTGGGGGCGCTCCATTCCTAACATGAATACTGGTGTAATAATCCTTAAATTGTCAGCTAACACAATTCTTTTTTTTTATAATCTTTATTTTATTTTTATATAGCGCTAACATACAATTTTGCACACATTATCATCGCTGTCCCTGATGGGACTCACAATCTAAATTCCCTATCAGTATGTCTTTTGAATGTGGGAGGAAACCGGAGTACCCAGAGGAAACCCACGCAAACACGGAGAGAACATACAAACTCTTTGCAGATGTTGTCCTGCGTGGGATTAGAACCCAGGACTCCAGCGCTGCAAGGCTGCTGTGCTAAACACTGCGCCACCGTGCTCTTAATTCTTTATTAACAGAGTCATATATCATATTATCTGACAAGTTTTGGATTACTGCACAGAATCAATAACAGTGCAGAAATACAACACCAGAACCACCAGCAGTACAGAAATATAGCATCCCAACCACTATCACTAGAGGTATATATCACAAGAAGCAAAATCAGTACAGAAATATATTACTATAACCACCAACAGTTCAGAAATAAATCACCCTACCCAACAAGAGTGAAAGATATACAGTATATCACCAGAAACACTAATATTACAGAAATACATCACCAGAACCACCATCAGTACAGGAATACATAAATATAATGCATAAACAAAACCATCATCAGTGTATGAATACAGCACCAGAACCACCGTCAGTACAGGAATACATAAAACTAAATACAGCAATCAATTGCAATGGTATTGTTATGTGTTGATATTGTTAAAAATACCACTCAGCGGCTTCACATCCTATCGTAATGGTAGCCCTGGATCTACCGCCCAGGACTCTCACTAGTCCCATAGTCTTAGTCCTCTTTAGGGCCGTACCTTCGGCGTTTATCAAGCTCAGGGTTTCTCGTGATACGTTGTCCAATCCAAGGACATCTTTTAGGTAAAAGGCCACTCTGCCTCTTCTGTCAGTTCCTAGTCATGCTATCTCATCCTCCTGTCGTCTCCTTTGCTGTAGTTCACACAAATGGCAGCTCTGCCCATTTATTACTTCCAGGGCTGCCACTAGAAATTTCGGGGCCCCATACTGGCAAAATTTTCGGGGCCCCCTTGAGACTCCGCCCAGGCTCCACCCCAGCCCTGCCTCCATGCTCCACCCCTCGAACTGTCCACAGTCCCACCGCTCTCTCTTGGAAAAACTCCACTTCTCACCTATTACACATTAACAGTTCCCATCACTAGATCACATATATAGCCAGCAGCTTTTGTTTTGGCCAAAAGATTTTTTAAGCCGCCACCATAACACGGTAGACACTTTTGGCCGGGCCCTACTCTGCTGTAACCTATTAAATATTTGTTAACCCCTTCACCCCCAAGGGTGGTTTGCACGTTAATGACCGGGCCAATTTTTACAATTCTGACCACTGTCCCTTTATGAGGTTATAACTCTGGAACGCTTCAACGGATCTTGGCGATTCTGACATTGTTTTCTCGTGACATATTGTACTTCATGATAGTCATAAAATTTCTTTGATATTACCTGCGTTTATTTGCAAAAAAAATGGAAATTTGGCGAAAATTTTGAAAATTTTGCAATTTTCCAAATTTGAATTTTTATGCCCTTAAATCATAGAGATATGTCACACAAAATACTTAATAAGTAACATTTCCCACATGTCTACTTTACATCAGCAAAATTTTGGAACCAACATTTTTTTTTGTTAGGGAGTTATAAGGGTTAAAAGTTGACCAGCAATTTCTCATTTTTACAACACCATTTTTTTTTAGGGACCACATCTCATTTGAAGTCATTTTGAGGGGTCTATATGATAGAAAATACCCAAGTGTGACACCATTCTAAAAACTGCACCCCTCAAGGTGCTCAAAAGCATATTCAAGAAGTTTATTAACCCTTCTGGTGCTTCACAGGAATTTTTGGAATGTTTAAATAAAAATGAACATTTAACTTTTTTTCACAAAAAATTTACTTCAGCTCCAATTTGTTTTATTTTACCAAGGGTAACAGGAGAAAATGGACCGCAAAAGTTGTTGTACAATTTGTCCTGAGTACGCCGATACCCCATATGTGGGGGTAAACCACTGTTTGTGCGCATGACCGAGCTCGGAAGCGAAGGAGCGCCATTTGACTTTTCAATGCAAAATTGACTGGAATTGAGATGGGACGCCATGTTGCGTTTGGGGAGCCCCTGATGTGCCTAAACATTGAAACCCCCCACAAGTGACACCATTTTGGAAAGTAGACCCCCTAAGGAACTTATCTAGAGGTGTGGTGAGCACTTTGACCCACCAAGTGCTTCACAGAAGTTTATAATGCAGAACCGTAAAAATAAAAAATCAAATTTTTTCACAAAAATTATTTTTCGCCCCCAATTTTTTATTTTCCCAAGGGTAAGAGAAGAAATTGGACCCCACAAGTTGTTGTACAATTCGTCCTGAGTACGCTGATACCCCATATGTGGGGATAAACCACTATTTGGGCGCATGGGAGACCTCGGAAGGGAAGGAGCGCCGTTTGACTCTTCAATGCAAAATTGACAGGAATTGAGATGGGACGTCATGTTGCGTTTGGAGAGCCACTGATGTGCCTAAACATTGAAACCCCCCACAAGTGACACCATTTTGTAAAGTAGACCCCCTAAGGAACTTATCTAGATGTGTTTTGAGCACTTTGACGCACCAAGGGCTTCACAGAAGTTAATAATGCAGAGCCGTAAAAATAAAACTAAAATTTTTTCCCACAAAAATTATTTTTTTAGCCCCCAGTTTTGTATTTTTCCGAAGGTAGCAGGAGAAATTGGACCCCAAAATTTGTTGTCCAAGTTGTCCTGAGTGCGATGATACACCATATGTGGGGAGAACCACTGTTTGGGTTCATGGGAGGGCTCGGAAAGGAAGGAGTGCCATTTGGAATGCAGGCTTAGATGGAATGGTCTGCAGGCGTCACATTGCGTTTGCAGAGCCCCTAATGTACCTAAACAGTAGAAACCCCCCACAAGTGACACCATGTTGGAAAGTAGACCCCCTAAGGAACTTATCTAGATGTGTGGTGAGCGCTTTGACCCACCAAGGGCTTCACAGAAGTTTATAATGCAGAGCCGTAAAAATAAAAATAAAATTTTTTCCCACAAAAATTATTTTTCAGCCCCCAGTTTTGTATTTTCCCAAGGGTAACAGGAGAAATTGGACCCCAAAAGTTGTTGTCCAATTTGTCCTGAGTGCGCTGATACCCCATATGTGGGGGGGAACCACCGTTTGGACGCATGGAAGGGCTCGGAAGTGAAGGAGCGCCATTTGGAATGCAGACTTAGATGGAATGGTCTGCAGGCGTCACATTGCGTTTGCAGAGCCCCTAATGTACCTAAACAGTAGAAACCCCCCACAAGTGACACCATGTTGGAAAGTAGACCCCCTAAGGAACTTATCTAGATGTGTGGTGAGCGCTTTGACCCACCAAGGGCTTCACAGAAGTTTATAATGCAGAGCCGTAAAAATAAAAATAAAATTTTTTCCCACAAAAATTATTTTTCAGCCCCCAGTTTTGTATTTTCCCGAGGGTAACAGGAGAAATTGGACCCCAAAAGTTGTTGTCCAATTTGTCCTGAGTGCGCTGATACCCCATATGTGGGGGGGAACCACCGTTTGGACGCATGGAAGGGCTCGGAAGTGAAGGAGCGCCATTTGGAATGCAGACTTAGATGGAATGGTCTGCAGGCGTCACATTGCGTTTGCAGAGCCCCTAATGTACCTAAACAGTAGAAACCCCCCACAAGTGACACCATGTTGGAAAGTAGACCCCCTAAGGAACTTATCTAGATGTGTGGTGAGCGCTTTGACCCACCAAGGGCTTCACAGAAGTTTATAATGCAGAGCCGTAAAAATAAAAATAAAATTTTTTCCCACAAAAATTATTTTTCAGCCCCCAGTTTTGTATTTTCCCGAGGGTAAAAGGAGAAATTGGACCCCAAAAGTTGTTGTCCAATTTGTCCTGAGTGCGCTGATACCCCATATGTGGGGGGAACCACCGTTTGGATGCATGGGAGGGCTCGGAAGGGAAGGAGCGCCATTTGGAATGCAGACTTAGATGGAATGGTCTGCAGGCGTCACATTGCGTTTGCAGAGCCCCTAATGTACCTAAACAGTAGAAGCCCCGCACAAGTGACCACATTTTGGAAACTAGACCCCCCAAGGAACTTATGTAGATGTGTTGTAAGAACTTTTAACCCCCAAGTGTTTCACTACAGTTTATAACGCAGAGCCGTGAAAATAAAAAATATTTTTTTTTTCCCACAAAAATTATTCTTTAGCCCCCAGTTTTGTATTTTCCCAGGGGTAACAGGAGAAATTGGACCCCAAAGGTTGTTGTCCTATTTGTCCCGAGTACGCTGCTACCCCATATGTTGGGGTAAACCCCTGTTTGGGCACACGGCAAAGCTCGGAAGGGAAGGAGCACTGTTTTACTTTTTCAACGCAGAATTGGCTGGAATTGAGATCGGACGCAATGTCGCGTTTGGAGAGCCCCTGATGTGCCGAAACAGTGGAAACCCCCCAATTATAACTGAAACCCTAATCCAAACCCACCCCTAACCCTAATCCCAACAGTAACCCTAACCAAACCTCTAACCCTGACACACCCCTAACCCTAATCCCAACCCTATTCCCAACCGTAAATGTAATCTAAACCCTAACCGTAACTTTAGCCCCAACCCTAACCCTAACTTTAGCCCCAACCCTAACTGTAGCCTTAACCCTAGCTCCAACCCTAGCCCTAATGGGAAAATGGAAATAAATACATTTTTCCCCTAACTAAGGGGGTGATGAAGGGGGGTTTGATTTACTTTTATAGCGAGTTTTTTAGCGGATTTTTATGATTGGCAGCCGTCACACACTGAAAGACGCTTTTCATTGCAAAAAATATTTTTTGCGTTACCACATTTTGAGAGCTATAAATTTTCCATATTTTGGTCCACAGAGTCATGTGAGGTCTTGTTTTTTGCGGGACGAGTTGCCGTTTTTATTGGTAACATTTTTGGACATGTGACAGTTTTTGATCGCTTTTTATTCCGATTTTTGTGAGGCAGAATGACCAAAAACCAGCTATTCATGAATTTCTTTTGGGGGAGGCGTTTATACCGTTCCGCGTTTGGTAAAATTGATAAGCAGTTTTATTCTTCGAGTCAGTACGATTACAGTGATACCTCATTTATATTATTTTTTTATGTTTTGGCGCTTTTATATGATAAAAACTATTTTATGGAAAAAATAATTATTTTTGCATCGCTTTATTCTCAGGACTATAACTTTTTTATTTTTTTGCTGATCATGCTGTATGGCGGCTCGTTTTTTGCGGGACAAGATGACGTTTTCAGCGGTACCATGGTTATTTATATCTGTCTTTTTGATCGCGTGTTATTCCACTTTTTGTTCGGCGGTATGATAATAAAGCGTTGTTTTTTGCCTAGTTTTTTTTTTTTTTTTCTTACGGTGTTTACTGAAGGGGTTAACTAGTGGGCCAGTTTTATAGGTCGGGTTGTTACGGACGCGGCGATACTAAATACGTGTACTTTTATTGTTTTTTTTATTTTATTTAGATAAAGAAATGTATTTATGGGAATAATATATTTTTTTTTTTTCATTATTTTGGAATATTTTTTTTTTTTTTTTTACACATTTGGAAATTTATTTTTTTTTACTTTTTTACTTTGCCCCAGGGGGGGACAATACAGATCGGTGATCTGCCAGTTTGCATAGCACTCTGACAGATCACCGATCAGAGAGAAGTGCAGGCTGCTTCACAGTGCCTGCTCTGAGCAGGCTTCTGTGAAGCCACCTCCCTCCCTGCAGGACCCGGATCCGCGGCCATCTTGGATCCGGGTCTGGAGCAGGCAGGGAGGGAGGTAAGACCCTCGCAGCAACGCGATCACATTGCGTTGCTGCGGGGGGCTCAGGAAAGCCCGCAGGGAGCCCCCTCCCTGCGCGATGCTTCCCTGCACCGCCGGCACATCGCGATCATGTTTGATCGCGGTGTGCCGGGGGTTAATGTGCCGGGAGCGGTCCGTGACCGCTCCTGGCACATAGTGCCGGATGTCAGCTGCGATAGGCAGCTGACACCCGGCCGCGATCGGCCACGCTCCCCCCGTGAGCGCTGCCGATCGCGCTGGACGTACTATCCCGTCCGTGGTCATGGGGGCCCACCCCACCTCGACGGGATAGTATGTCCGATGTCAGGAAGGGGTTAAAATATGCAATACAATTTAGGTATATTTTTATTTATTTTTCAATTTTTAAAATGACCAATAATATCACATACAAAGAACAAATACCGCTACACCATAACCAGATGACATATTACCACCACAGTGATCGCATAATATCACATACAAAGAACAAATACCGCTACACCATGACCAGACCACATATTACCACCACATAGTGACTGAATACTACAATTCTGATCAGTAAATAAAAAGCACCATACTATCACCATAAGTGCCATTATACACAGGAGATCTGTACTTAGTATGCAGTGTCTGTGTACAGATAATACAGTGATCACTAGTGAAATTATACACAGGAGCTCTGTATATAGTATATAGTGTATAGTGTCAGTGTATAGGTAACACACTGACTCACCAGTGACGTCTCTAGGTGAAGTCCTTCATCTTTCATCCAGCACAGACCGCCATCATTTCATCCAGCCAGGACTCGTCTCTGCAGGAAATAACATAGTTATCTCGAGCTCCGCTTGTAGAACACATTACTTAATTTTTCCCAACTTCTACATTACACCACATGAAGAAAAAGAGGCGACATAGTATCACTCTACACAGTAACAGGACCGCCCCCTCATTTAAAACAGTGTCCTCAAAAGATAAAAACATCACTGCAGTAATAATATCCCTAAATTAGTCCCTATGGTAATAATATTCCCCTTCCTGGCCACCGTGTGTCTCATTCCTGGCGTCAGCCATATGTTCTCCCATCCTGCCCTCATGAGTATCCATTCTGCACCATATGATCTCCCCATCCTGCCCCATATGATCGCTCCATGTGATCTCTCCATCCTGCCCCATCTGTCTCCATCATATCCATCCTGCCCCATGATCCTGCACGATCTGTCTCCAATTCTGCCCCCAGTGTCTCCAATCATGCCCCATGTCTCCATTCTGCCCCCTATGTCTCCAATCATGCCCCCATGTCTGCAATCCTGCCACTTGTCTCCAATCATGCCCCGTATCTCCATTCTGCCCCGTGTCTCGCATTCTGCCCCAATGTCCAGCATTCTGCCCCAATGTCCAGCATTGTGCCCCCAGGTGTCACAGTCTGCCCCTGTGTCCAGCATACTGCCCCTGTGTCCAGCATACTGCCCCCATGTCCAGCATTCTGCCCCCGTGTCCAGCATTCTGCCCCAGTGTGTCCAGCATTCTGCCCCAGTGTGTCCAGCATTCTGACCCAGTGTGTCCAGCATTCTGACCCAGTGTGTCCAGCATTCTGCCCCAGTGTGTCCAGGATTCTGCCCAAGTGTGTCCAGCATTCTGACCCAGTGTGTCCAGCATTCTGCCCCAGTGTGTCCAGGATTCTGCCCAAGTGTGTCCAGCATTCTGCCCCAGTGTGTCCAGCATTCTGCCCCAGTGTGTCCAGCATACTGCCCCAGTGTGTCCAGCATACTGCCCCCGTGTCCAGCATTCTGCCCCCGTGTCCATCATTCTGCCCCCGTGTCCAGCATTCTGCCCCCGTGTCCAGCATTCTGCCCCCGTGTCCAGCATTCTTCCCCAGCGTGTCCTGCATTCTGCCCCGGGCCCCCCTGGATCGCCACTCTCAAAGAAAAAAAAACAAAACACGAGTACATTACCTGGCCGCGCTCCTGCACCGGGCGAACCTCCCTCCAGGCTCCACGCAGGTGAAGACGCACCACTCGCCGGGCCGGCGGCTGACAATGACGTCAGACGCCGGCGACTGCGCACTGCGACCCTACTCAGCTGCCAGTCTCCCACTGGCTGGCGGCTGTTAACTATTGACGTGCGGGCGTGGGCCCGCACGTCAATAGCGTGCCGCAGCACCTGCAGGGGGGGCCCGGTGAGCAGATGAGACGGGGCCTGATACGGGCCCCCTCTGCCCACCGGGCCCCATACGCCAGTCATGGCTGTAATGCCCTGATGGCGGCCCTGGTTACTTCTGTAGACTTTAACTCTTCTCCGACTAACTTCAGGAAGCAGGTCACTTGTCCTACCACTAAGCCCTCCCCCTGTGTCTGTTGCTGCGGAAACCCCTTCACCCACATTTTATGTATGCCTTATATCCTACTTCCTAACCTATGTCTTTCACGCATTAAGTCACTAAGCATTATAATACCTTTCATTAGCACATTATATAGGCAAACATCTTACACTTCACATGAGATAAGATGTACAAAAGACACAGTACATTATTCAGATAGCACAACATATTATACACAGCAATGATTTCTTCAAGGGGGAGCAAGGCAATATGTCCATCTCCTTACATTTCCCCCATCTTTAATGATGGTTGTCCTTGACCATTCGAAACACCTGGAAAACACCAATGCACTATACCACAAATATAACATTTTAACTAACATGACTTCTTCGTCCTTTCTTCTGATGTGACAAGGAACTGGTTCTTCTCTGTTAGGACACTGGAATTACAACTGCCCAAGTCTCTTTATCCCGGCAACAATCCTTCAAGTTAACATTGGCCATGGTTTTGCAAGGGCCCACAAGCCAACAACATGGCCCCATCAATTCATGGGTGCCATCAACCCGCTTGGGACATCGGGTCACCCACTTGTCTCCATGTGTCCTCATTACCTTGGTCTCGCTATTGTAGAGACTCTAGATACCATGTATCTAAGTTCCTTTTAATCATGGGCCCATTTGCCAACACAGCAACCGCTCCAGTAGTTCTGGAGCACAGTCCACAAGGTCCCTCATCTGTCTTTTAAGACAAGGGTGCAATTAACACAGTCCAGACCCGGCTCGAACCTCAGGCCATCAGATTCTATTCCTCCCCTTTTGTGAACAGCAGTCCCTTTAAGAGTTCACAGTCCCTTTAAGAGTTCACACATAATGGTGCAGTCCCTGTTAGGAGGATCTTGACAACCCTGTGAGAGTGCTAATTTCCACATTCCAGTAGAAAAAGGTGCAAGAAAACAAAAACCAGAAACGTAAACAGTCCCAGGCGTCAGCCGGCCCCAAGGGAAACGAACAGTCCCTCTGTTGAACGAAAGAAAAGTCCCAAACAGTCTTCATTTAGGATGAGGCAGCTGCCTTCAGGGGAAATATGCTGCCAAGCAAACAAAATGGCAGCTTCCTCGAACTTCTATGCAAAGGCTACACCCTGTATCCACTCAGGGCTTTGCTTGGGCCTTCCTCCTTTCCTCCATAAAGGAGCCCCAAGCGATGAGAGATTGTGGTCTTCTCTATCTCTAGGGCTGATCAGGAAACTTGACAGGGCCAGGATCCTCTACCACAGCAGTTGCATTCCCGCAGCCCACTTGTGTGGGACCATAGCTGACCACATGGAATTCTTGAACCATTTGTCCAATGACAGTGTAACACCCCAGGAAGCCTGCTGTTACAGTGGTGTTGCTTTCCTTTCGGGGAGGGTGATGCCATGCCTGGAAGTGAGGAGGATCCCTTCAACAATATTTATCATGGACATGGAGTGCACAGATGCACAGCCACAGCCAGATTACTATGCTGTTCCTTTGACTCAGACCAGAACATTGCCCTCGCAGTGTACTGAGGCAGAATCAAAACCAGCGGAGACTATGGTGCTCCGTCACGAACGCAATACCACCGGCTTACACGGTGACACAGACGAAGTTGCACACAACATAGAAGAGGAGGTCATAGATGACCCAGTTGTGGACCCCGATTGGCAGCCATTGGGGGAACAGGGTGCAGGCGGCAGTAGTTCTGAAGCGGAGGAGAAGGAGCCGCAGCAGGCATCAACATCACAAGAGGTTCCATCTACCGGGCCCGTATCTGGCCAAAAACGCGTGGCAAAACCTAAACCAGTTGGAGGACAGCGTGGCCATCCGGTTAAAGAAGCTCAGTCTGCAATGCCTGAAAAGGTATCCGATAGTAGAAAGAGTGCAGTCTGGCATTTTTTTAAACAACATCCAAATGATCAGCGCAAAGTCATCTGTCAAAAATGTTCAACTACCTTAAGCAGAGGTCAGAATCTTAAAAGTCTAAATACAAGTTGCATGCATAGACATTTATCCACCATGCATTTGCAAGCCTGGACTAACTACAAAACGTCCCTAAAGGTTGCAGCACCCTCGGCCAATGAAGCTAGTCAGCAACGCTACATCCCTTCCCTCCCTGTAAGCCGACCATTTCCCACACCACCTGCAGTATCTGTGCAGCTTTCGTCGCCAGGCCAAAGCAGTCAGGGAATCACCAGGTTAGTAGTAGGAAACACTGCATGTAGGGCACCGGCAAGAATACCATCTCCAACCCTCTCTCACTCACCCATGTCCACCGGCACCACCGCTAGTTCCACGATCTCCAGCTCTCCAGTCCAGCTCACCCTACATGAGACTCTTGTTAGGAAAAGGAAGTACTCATCCTCGCATCCGCGTACACAGGGTTTGAACGCCCACATTGCTAGACTAATCTCATTAGAGATGATGCCCTACCGGTTAGTTGAAAGCGAAGCTTTCAAAGCGCTGATGGACTACGCTGTACCACGCTACGAGCTACCCAGTCGGCACTTCTTTTCTCGAAAAGCCATCCCAGCCCTCCAACAGCATGTTAAAGACCGCATCGTCCATGCACTCAGGCAGTCTGTGACTACAAAGGTGCACCTGACAACAGATGCATGGACCAGTAGGCATGGCCAGGGACACTACGTGTCCATCACGGCACACTGGGTGAATGTGGTGGATGCAGGCTCCACAGGGGACAGCAATATTGGGACAGTTCTGCCTAGCCCACGGTCAAGGAAAGAGTTGGCTGTAGGCGTTCGCCCCCCCTCCTCCTCTTCCTCCTCCTCCTGCAGAAGCGAGAGCTCGTCCACAGACCGCAGTCGCACATCCACTCCATCCGCAGCTGCCACTGTTGCACACCAGGTGTGCCATTATGGGACAGCTAGTGGCAAGCGTCAGCAGGCTGTATTGGCAATGAAGTGTTTGGGCGACAACAGACACACCGCGGAAGTTCTGTCTGAGTTCTTGCAGAAAGAAACTCAGTCATGGCTGGGCACTGTACATCTTGAGGCAGGAAAGGTAGTGAGTGATAACGGAAGGAATTTCATGGCTGCCATAGCCCTTTCCCAACTGAAACACATTCCTTGCCTGGCTCACACCTTAAACCTGGTGGTGCAGTGCTTCCTGAAAAGTTATCCGGGGTTACCCGACCTGCTCCTCAAAGTGCGCAGACTTTGCTCGCATATCCGCCGTTCGCCTGTACACTCCAGCCGTATGCAGAACTATCAGCGTTCTTTGAACCTTCCTCAGCATCGCCTAATCATCGACGTTGCAACAAGGTGGAACTCCACACTGCACATGCTTCAGAGAGTGTGCGAACAGAGGCGTGCTGTTATGTATTTGTGGGAGGATACACGGGCAGGCAGTTGGATGGCAGACATGGAGTTGTCAGGTGTGCAGTGGTCGAAGCTACAAGACCTGTGTCAAGTCCTTCAGTGTTTAGAGGAATGCACACGGCTGGTTAGTGCAGTCAACGCAATAATAAGCATGAGCATCCCCCTAATGCGTCTGCTGATGCAAAGTTTGACGCACATAAAGGAGCAGGCGTCTGCAGCCGAGGAAGAGGAAAGCCTTGATGACAGTCAGCCATTGTCTGGTCAGGGCCGTGTAGAGGACGCGGTAGCGGGCGAAGAGGAGGAGGAGGACGAGGAGGATGATGGGGATGAGTACTTTTTTACTGAGGAAGCTTCTCCTGGGCCAACAGAACTTAGTGGCGTTGCAAGGCCGGGTTCTGTTTTTGTAAGGGAGACAAGTGACGTAGATTTGCCTGTAACTGCCCCTCAAACCAGCACAACCGCAGATTTGCCAACTGGAACTTTGGCCCACATGGCGGATTATGCCTTACGTATCCTCAAAAAGGACCCACGCATTATTAAAATGATGAGCGATGACGATTACTGGTTGGCCTGCATCCTTGACCCTCGCTATAAAGGCAAATTGCAAAATATTATGCCACATGAGAACCTCGAACAAATATTAGCAACCAAACAAGCTACTCTTATAGACCGTTTGATTCAGGCATTCCCAGCACACAGCGCCGGTGATGGTTCTCACACGAGCTGCAGGGGGCTACAGGGCAGAGGTGTTAGAGGTGCACAGATCAGAAGTGGCGTTGGACAGAGGGGTTTTCTGACCAGGTTGTGGAGTGATTTCGCAATGACCGCAGACAGGACAGGTACTGCAGCATCTATTCAAAGTGACAGGAGACAACATTTGTCCAGTATGGTTACTAACTATTTTTCAGCCCTTATTGATGTTCTCCCTCAACCGTCATTCCCATTTGATTACTGGGCATCCAAATTAGACACCTGGCCTGAATTGGCAGAATATGTGTTACAGGAGCTTGCTTGCCCAGCAGCTAGTGTGCTATCAGAAAGAGTATTCAGTGCTGCTGGTTCAATATTAACCGAAAAAAGGACTCGTCTGGCTACCCAAAATGTGGATGATCTCACCTTCATTAAAATGAACCACTCCTGGATTTCAAATTATTTTGCCCCACCTTTCCCGGCTGACACCTAGCTTTCCTATAAAAAGGTCTTGCTTGTGGACTGGTCTTACTGAGTGTTAAAATCTCTTAATTTGCAGCAGCTGTTTGACCAGCATACGACATGTTTACACCTCCCCCAATGGGAAAACTCCCCCCACGGGGCTGTTGTCTCACTCTCGACACTTGGCGCAAGCACCCGTTAGTTACAGTGCTGTTTGTCAGAAGAGGTGGGTGTGCTCGCTTTTGGTCGACGGCACTGCCACTGGGTCCCTCATAGTACAATGTAGTGTCTCTGGCGGTGGTGGTGCGCACCCAACGTCAGACACACCGTTGTAACATGAGGGGCCCTGGGGCGGTACCGCCGGCCACAAGAGAGTCCCCCCCCCAGCTGAAACTGTGCTCTACCACGTGCCAAATTATCTCGCACAGCTCCACCAATGTTTAGTCTATGCGCTGACATCATTCAATGCCTGGCACTGACAATCAATACCAATTTGTTGACATCTATGATGATAGTTACAGTAGTCTGGGTCAGTGTCCTATATTGACACCAGTAAATACTAATTTACTGCCAAATTACTTTGTCATAAACTCTGCAGATGAGCCCACCCCTGTACCTAAGCATGCCACCCTTTTTTTTATTTATAGTTGTTTTGCGAGACATTAACATCTATTTATTTTTGGGGAGTACTAACTGTGTCAGACACTTCTTGCAATACTCCTCCACTGACCACAATGCTGCCTGCCTGTGTATCCATGTAACCGATTTAAAACTGCCATGCCTGCCTATTGTTTGTTATTTTAGGCCTTTGATAGCCTGTCTGCGGCCCCTACTTGCAATACTCCTCCACTGACCACAATGCTGCCTGGAGTGCCTGCCTGTGTATCCATGTAACCGATTTTAAACTGCCATGCCTGCCTATTGTTTGTTATTTTAGGCCTTTGATAGCCTGTCTGCGGCCCCTACTTGCAATACTCCTCCACTGACCACAATGCTGCCTGGAGTGCCTGCCTGTGTATCCATGTAACCGATTTTAAACTGCCATGCCTGCCTATTGTTTGTTATTTTAGGCCTTTGATAGCCTGTCTGCGGCCTCTACTTGCAATACTCCTCCACTGACCACAATGCTGCCTGCCTGTGTATCCATGTAACCGATTTTAAACTGCCATGCCTGCCTATTGTTTGTTATTTTAGGCCTTTGATAGCCTGTCTGCGGCCCCTACTTGCAATACTCCTCCACTGACCACAATGCTGCCTGCCTGTGTATCCATGTAACCGATTTAAAACTGCCATGCCTGCCTATTGTTTGTTATTTTAGGCCTTTGATAGCCTGTCTGCGGCCCCTACTTGCAATACTCCTCCACTGACCACAATGCTGCCTGGAGTGCCTGCCTGTGTATCCATGTAACCGATTTAAAACTGCCATGCCTGCCTATTGTTTGTTATTTTAGGCCTTTGATAGCCTGTCTGCGGCCCCTACTTTCAATACTCCTCCACTGACCACAATGCTGCCTGGAGTGCCTGCCTGTGTATCCATGTAACCGATTTAAAACTGCCATGCCTGCCTATTGTTTGTTATTTTAGGCCTTTGATAGCCTGTCTGCGGCCCCTACTTGCAATACTCCTCCACTGACCACAATGCTGCCTGCCTGTGTATCCATGTAACCGATTTAAAACTGCCATGCCTGCCTATTGTTTGTTATTTTAGGCCTTTGTTAGCCTGTCTGCGGCCCCTACTTGCAATACTCCTCCACTGACCACACCAATGCTGCCCGTGTACCCCTGGAACCTATTTAAAAGTTCATAGAGCCTAGTTATATATTTTATTTACTATTAATAAGGCCATGATGGACTACGCTGTACCACGCTACAAGCTAACCAGTCGACACTTCTTTTGCGAGAAAAGCCATCCCAACCCTCCACCAGCATGTAAAAGACCGCATTGTCCATGCACTCTGGCAATCTGTGAGTACAAAGGTGCACCTGACAACAGACGCATGGACCTGTAGGCATGGCCACGGAAGATTACGTGTCCATTAAGGCGCAATGGGTTAATGTGGTGGATGCATGGTCCACAGGGGACAGCCTACTAAGTCTGTCTGCAGTCCCTAATTCAAATTGTCCTCCACTGTCTAAATCGGAGCTTCCACCTTCTGGCTTTCGGCCTATAGTATCAGAAATTAAACTGCATTTGGCCTTCAACTTTGGTTACGGCCTACTAACGGTGTCTGCCCCTCCCTGGTGTTTGTCCTCAACTGAATAAAGCTGAGCATCAACCTTCTGGCTCTCATTAAGTGCTGTGTTTTTAAAAATTGGTGGTTAGGGCCTACTAACGGTGTCTGCCCCTGCCTGGTGTTTGTCCTCAACTGAATAAAGCTGAGCTTCAACCTTCTGGCTCTCATTAAGTGCTGTGTTTTTAAAAATTGGTGGTTAGGGCCTACTAATGGTGTCTGCCCCTCCCTGGTGTTTGCCCTCAACTGAATAAAGCTGAGCTTCCACCTTCTGACTTTCGGCCTATAGTATCAGATATTAAACTGCATTTGGCCTTCAACTTTGGTTACGGCCTACTAACGGTGTCTGCCCCTGCCTGGTGTTTGTCCTCAACTGAATAAAGCTGAGCTTCAACCTTCTGGCTCTCATTAAGTGCTGTGTTTTTAAAAATTGGTGGTTAGGGCCTACTAACGGTGTCTGCCCCTCCCTGGTGTTTGCCCTCAACTGAATAAAGCTGAGCTTCAGTCTTAGGCTTTTGGCCTAAAGTATCAGATATTAAACTGCATTTGGCCTATTAGTGTGTTTGGGCCCTTAAAACAGTGTCTGCTGCTCCTGGGTTTGCTACTCCACTGAACAAAGCAATGCCGCCTGTCTAGTCCTGTTACCAATTTTGAACTGCATGTAGCCTACTTTATTCTTTGGCCCTATATCTGTTTCCTCCTCATCCTGCCCATTGCCCAGCCACTGCTAGATGAGTCTGCTGGTACATTGACCTAGACCACTACATTCCCCTTGCACTCTACACAGCCAGAATCTGACCCTGCTGAAAGTAAGGTTCCCCTTCCCGCATGTTATACCACCTTACACAGGGACAAAGAGGAAGGTGCAGATGAAAGTGCAGGTTCCTTCATCAGGTGGGGGGGGCATACTCGTTGGCGACGTCACTGGCACAGGGCCCCTCAGAGTACGCAAAAGTGTCGCTGCTGGTGGGAGGCGCCCCCGCCGTGCAAACACACCGCTGTACTTTGAGGGGCCCTGTGCCAGTGCCAATGCGAACAAGTGTGCCCCCCTGATTGCTCAGGATCACAGCACTTGCAACGTTGAAATACTTACCTCTCCCTGCTCCACCGCCGTGACATAGTCCACGATTCCTGGGCCCACTAAAACCTTGAACCAGCCCTACCCCCCACAAATTTGCCAAATGACCCCCAAGTTCCATTGAACAACTATTATTATAAAGTTAATTAAGATTGACAAGCTTCAGAAACAAGAATGGATGTTTTTGGCATTAAAATTGGCACTGTAGGTGTTTTCCTGGCCTCCACTCATTGTCGACTATGCTTCCCCATTGACTTGCATTGGGTTTCGTGTTTCGGTCGATCCCCGACTTTTAGCGATAATCGGCCGACTGCACTCGACTCGACTCTGGACAAAGTCGGGTTTCACAAAACCCGACTCGATCTTTAAAAAATGAAAGTCGCTCAACCCTAGTGTTGAGTGATACCTTCCGATATCGGGGAATATCGGATCGGATTGGATCGGACCGATACCACAAAAATATCGGATATCGCCAATTCCGATACCGGAAACCAATGCAAGTCAATGGCACACAAATATCGGAATTAAAATAAACCCTTTCTTTCCTTGTAGGTTAAATCTACATGAAGGGAAAGCAACTAAGAATAATGTAGAATGTATTGGGGGAGGTGGAGGAGACATTAAAGGCATAGAGGTTTAGCCCAATCAAGTAGAATAGCAGGAATTAATTTTTTTTTTAAGACGTTCGGAGTTACAAAGATATTGACTATGTTAAGCCTTTTTATATTTTGTCAGATATTTATGTTTCACTACTTCCATGCTCTTTACCTTCTTTTTTACTTCTCCCACACTTTCTCCTTCATCATCCTCAGCAGCAGCATCTTTTTCATCAACTTCTTCACCTTATTCATCTTCTTCTTCACCTTCTTCCTATTATTCTTTTTTTTTACATTCTTCATATTCTTCTTATTCAACTATTATTCTTCTTCATATTCTACTTATTCATCTTCTTCATATTCTTCTTCTTCTTCATCATATTATTCTTCTTCTTCATCATATTCTTATTTGTGACAGGCATTCCTGTAGTTGTTATCTATAAAAGTTTGAAGATTACACCTTCCGTTCTGCCTGTAACAAAAGATTTACAACAGGATTTGTCTGCTTTCAGTTTTGCCTGCAGCAGCAGGTTTTTTCCAGGGGCACCACGAGGAAGAACGGACTCACCCCCATACACTGCTTAGTCTTCTTCTTATAATTTAGATAGTATCTTTTGCTCTGATTTTTAGTCTTATGCTTAATGTTCTTCTGCTTTTTGCTCTGCAGCTTCTTGTTCTTCTGCTTCTTGGTCTTCTGTCTTTTGTTCTTCTGTATCTTGGTAGTTGTCTTCCTGTTCTTTGTCCTTTTGGTCATCTTCTTCAGGGTCATCTTCTTGGTCTTCTTCGGGGTGGTCTTCAGGGCCATCGTCTCCGGGGTCGTCATCTCCGGGGTCGTCGTCTCTGGGGTCGTTGTCTTCTTTGGGGTGGTCTTCAGGGTCGTCATCTCCAGGGTCATCATCTCCGGGGTCATCGTCTCCGGGGTCGTCGTCTTCTTCGGGGTGGTCTTCAGGGTCGTCGTCTCCAGGGTTGTCGTCTCCGGGGTCATCATCTCCAGGGTTGTCGTCTTCTTCGGGGTGGTCTTCAGTGTAGTCGTCTCCAGGGTCGTCGTCTCCGGGGTCGTCGTCTCCGGGGTCGTCGTCTTCTTCGGGGTGGACTTCAGGGTCGTTGTCTTTAGGGTCGTCATCAGGGAGATCCAGAGTGATTACCAAAAATCATTTCAAAAAGCTTTGAACTTGGAAATGTAGCAGAAGGTACAAGAAGGCTGAGGAAATGCCGAGCACCAGCTGACGGGACTGGAACCCGGATGGGTAGCCGAAGGTACAAGAGCCAGTGGAACTACTAAAGACCAGCTGATGGTACTGGAACCCGGTTACTAAGCAGGAGGTACCCATGCCAAAAAGCACTACCAAGGACCACCAGACGTTGGTGGAACTCGGATACCAAGAAGGAGGCACCTAAGCCAAAGGCTCTGCCTGGAACCAGCTGACGGTACTGGAACCAGGATGGGTAGCAGAAGGTACAAGAGCCAATGGAACTACCAAAGACCAGCTGATGGTACTGGAACCCGGTTACTAAGCAGGAGGTACCCGTGCCAAAAAGCACTACCAAGGACCACCTGACTTTGGTGGAATTCAGATACCGAGAAGGAGGCATCTAGGCCAAAGGCTCTGCCTGGAACCAGCTGACGGTACTGGAACCAGGATGGGTAGCAGAAGGTACAAGAACCGATGGAACTACCGAGGACCAGCTGATGGTACTGGAACCCAGTTACTAAGCAGGAGGTACCCGTGCCAGAAAGCACTACCAAGGATCACCAGATGTTGGTGGAACTCGGATACCGAGAAGGAAGCATCTAACCCAAAGGCTCTGCCTGGAACCAGCTGACGGTACTGGAACCAGGATGGGTAGCAGAGGGTATAAGAGCCAAAGAAACTGCCGAGAACCAGCTGACGGTACTGGAACCTGGATGGGTAGCCGAAGGTACAAGAGCCAATGGAACTATCGAGGACCAGCTGATGGTACTGGAACCCGGTTACTAAGCAGCAGGTACCCATGCCAGAAAGCACTACCAAGGACCACCAGACGTTGGTGGAACTCGGATACCGAGAAGGAGGCACCTAAGCCAAAGGCTCTGCCTGGAACCAGCTGACGGTACTGGAACCCAGGGGGACCTCTTCAAGATTGACTTCCAAAGAACCAGCTAATGGTGCTGGAACTCAGGCAGCAGAAGGTCCACGTGAAAAAAAAATTGCAAGGCCGTGAGGCGGCCGGAGTTACCGAAAACCCACAGTCCTACAGGGGAGATTGTCCTATTGGCACTACGGAACCAGCCTTGATTGCCAGATCCCGCAGCCCACATAGGAAGCACCTAAACTGCAGGCACCATAGAGTCGGCTAACCTGACCGCAACCCGACAGGACAACGTATTGGAGGCAAAGTAACCTTGACACTACCCGGAAACAGCTAGCGTGCTGGAAACAGGCTGGGCAGGAGGGAGTACCCATGCCAAAGACACTTCTGAGCAGCAACTGGCGGTGTTGGAGCCCAGGGTCAATGCTAGAAACAGAGTGGAGGCAGAGGTGTAATTGGAGCAAGTTTAAAATCTGTAGTAGTGTGAATGTGGACAGAGCAGGCGAAATTGCTGGACACACAGCAGGGGAGCAGCTGACGTTACTGAAACCCAATAACACTGGAGCATGTGTTGACTGTGCAGACGGCACTTCTGAGCAGCAACTGGCGGTGTTGGAGCCCAGGGATTACAGTTCAGGTGGTAGAAATATGAACACAACAGGAGACCTGGATACTGTTGCCAACCAATTATTTAATCTGGAAGAGGACTGGCAAAATTCTGCGAGATCCAGGCCTTGTTCATTTTCAGAAAAGTAAGCCGGTCAACGTTATCGGAGGATAGTCGCATGCGACGGTCTGTTAGTACACCACCTGCGGCACTAAAGACGCGTTCCGATAATACACTAGCAGCAGGGCAAGCCAGCACCTCCAATGCATACTGGCTAAGCTCTGGTCTTGTATCCAGCTTAGAGACCCAAAACTTGAAAGGGGGAAGAGCCGTGTGGGAGAACACTGAGAGGGCAAGACATGTAGTCTGTCACCATCTGATGGAAACGTTGCCTCCTGCTGACTGGAGCCGTCTGTGATGGTGTAGACATTTGTGGCGGGGACACAAAACTTTGCCACATTTGGGCCATACTGGTCTTGCCTTGTGCTGAGGCGCTGCTTCTGCTCTCTCTTTGTGCAGAGCTTCCTCCACTGCCTCGACACACTGAGCTGCTTTGTAAAGCACTAGCAGCACTGCTCTCGGTTGGAATGGAGAACTGTTATGATCCCAATGGCAGAGGATCTCTGATATTCCGGCAAGATAGCAAAATATAAATACTGCTCTAGGGAGGTGGAAACTGGGCTAACCGCATACCTGAACCTAACACAAACAACTAAAAGTAGCCGGTGAACGTGCCTACGTTGGTTCTAGACGTCTCAAGCCAGCCGGAGAACTGACTACCCCTAGAGAGAAAAAATAAGACCTCGCTTGCCTCCAGAGAAATTGAACCCCAAAGATATGGAAAGCCCCCAACAAATAATAACGGTGAGGCAAGAGGAAAACACAAACGTAGAGATGAACTAGATTCAGCAAAGTGAGGCCCAATAGTCTAGATAGCAGAAAATAGATAGTGGACTATGCGGTTAGCAGAAAACCCTACAAAACATCCACGCTGAACATTCAAGAACCCCCACACCGACTGACAGTGTGGAGGGAGAATATCAGCCCCCTAGAGCTTCCAGCGAGTCAAAAAATTAAATGTAAAGCAAGCTGGACAAAAACACTGAATAATGCAAAAGATCCAAATTGTACAAAACAGACTTAGCTTTTCTTGCATGAGGCAGACTGAAAGGAATCCGGAGGAGACCAAATAGGTCTGGATACAATGATGCCAGGCAAGAGACTGAGTCCAGAGGAGACTCAAATAGGAAACACCCGCTGCTTAACGACACAGCTGGAGCTCAGGCCTGCAACAAGACATACCTAACACAATACCGTTAGTGACCACCAGAGGGAGCCCAGAAACACAGTTCACAACAGTACCCCCCCCCTTGAGGAGGGGTCACCGAACCCTCACCAAGACCCCCAGGGCGATCAGGATGAGCAGCGTGAAAGGCATGAACCAAATCAGCCGCATGAACATCAGAGGCGACAACCCAGGAATTATCCTCCTGACCATAGCCTTTCCACTTAACTAAATACTGGAGTTTCCGTCTAGAGATACGAGAATCCAGAATCTTCTCCACCACATACTCCAACTCGCCCTCAACCAAAACCGGGGCAGGAGGCTCAACAGCAGGAACCATAGGCACCACGTACCGCCGCAACAAGGACCTATGGAACACATTATGAATAGCAAAAGACGCTGGAAGGTCCAAGCGAAAAGACACCGGGTTAAGGATTTCCAAAATCTTATAAGGACCGATAAAGCGAGGCTTGAACTTAGGAGAGGAGACTTTCAAAGGAACATGCCGAGAAGACAACCAAACCAAATCCCCAACACAAAGTCGGGGACCCACACCGCGGCGGCGGTTGGCAAACCGCTGGGCCTTGTCTTGTGACAATTTCAAATTGTCCACCACATGGTTCCAAATCCGCTGCAACCTATCCACCACAGAATCAACCCCAGGACAGTCAGAAGGTTCAACCTGACCCGAGGAGAAACGAGGATGAAAACCAGAGTTGCAGAAAAAGGGTGAAACCAAGATGGCAGAACTAGCCCGATTATTAAGGGCAAACTCGGCCAGTGGCAAAAATGTAACCCAGTCGTCCTGATCAGCAGAAACAAAACATCTCAAATAAGTCTCTAACGTCTGATTAGTTCGCTCGGTCTGGCCATTAGTCTGAGGATGAAAAGCCGACGAAAAAGACAAATCAATACCCATCTTAACACAAAAGGATCGCCAGAATCTGGACACAAACTGGGATCCTCTGTCAGACACAATATTCTCAGGGATGCCATGCAAACGAACCACATTCTGAAAGAACAAAGGAACCAAATCAGAGGAGGAAGGCAACTTAGGCAAGGGCACCAAATGGACCATTTTAGAAAAACGATCGCACACCACCCAGATGACAGACATCTTCCGAGACACCGGAAGATCCGAAATGAAATCCATGGAAATGTGCGTCCAAGGCCTCTTTGGGATAGGCAAGGGCAAAAGCAACCCGCTGGCACGAGAACAGCAAGGCTTAGCCCGAGCACAAATCCCACAGGACTGCACAAAAGAACGCACATCCCGCGACAAGGAAGGCCACCAAAAGGACCTGGCCACCAAATCTCTGGTACCGAAAATCCCAGGGTGTCCCGCCAACACCGAAGAATGAACCTCAGAAATAACTCTGTTGGTCCATCCATCAGGGACAAACAATCTCTCTGGTGGACAACGATCAGGCCTATCAGCCTGAAATTTTTGCAGCCCTCGTTGCAAATCTGGGGAAATGGCAGACAAAATTACTCCCTCTCTGAGAATACCAGCCGGCTCAGAGACCCCCGGAGAATCAGGCACAAAACTCCTAGAAAGTGCATCAGCCTTCACGTTCTTCGAACCAGGCAGGTACGAGACCACAAAGTCAAAACGGGAGAAAAACAACGACCAACGGGCCTGTCTAGGATTCAGGCGCTTGGCAGACTCGAGGTAAATCAGATTTTTATGATCAGTCAAGACCACCACACGATGTCTAGCTCCCTCGAGCCAATGTCGCCACTCCTCAAATGCCCACTTCATGGCCAACAACTCCCGATTACCAACATCGTAGTTCCGCTCAGCAGGCGAAAATTTCCTTGAAAAGAAGGCGCATGGCTTCATCACGGAGCCATCAGAACTTTTTTGCGACAAAACAGCCCCTGCACCAATCTCCGAAGCATCAACTTCAACCTGGAAGGGAAGAGAGACATCCGGCTGGCACAAGACTGGCGCTGAAGTAAACCGACGCTTCAGCTCCCGAAAGGCCTCCACGGCCGCAGGAGACCAATTCGCAACATCAGAACCCTTCTTGGTCATATCCGTCAAAGGTTTAACCACGCTGGAGAAATTAGCGATAAAACGACGGTAAAAATTAGCAAAGCCCAAGAACTTCTGCAGGCTCTTAACAGACGTGGGCTGAGTCCAGTCATGAATGGCACGGACCTTAACTGGGTCCATCTCCACAGTAGAAGGGGAAAAAATAAAACCCAAAAAAAGAAACCTTCTGTACCCCAAAGATACATTTTGTGCCCTTCACAAATAGAGCATTCTCCCGCAAAACCTGAAACACCATCCTGACCTGGTTCACATGGGACTCCCAATCATCAGAAAAAAACAAAATATCATCCAGATAAATAATCATAAATTTATCCAGATATTTCCGGAAGATGTCATGCATGAAGGACTGAAACACAGAAGGAGCATTAGATAATCCAAAAGGCATCACCAGGTACTCAAAATGACCCTCGGGCGTATTAAATGCCGTTTTCCATTCATCTCCCTGCTTTATGCGCACAAGGTTATACGCACCACGAAGATCTATCTTGGTGAACCAACTGGATCCCTTAATCTGAGCAAACAAATCAGACAACAATGGCAAAGGATACTGAAATTTAACAGTGATCTTATTCAGAAGACGATAATCAATACAAGGTCTCAGAGATCCGTCTTTCTTGCCCACAAAAAAGAATCCTGCACCAAGAGGGGACGAGGATGGGCGAATATGTCCCTTCTCCAAAGACTCATTTATATAACTCCGCATCGCGGCACGCTCTGGCACAGATAAATTAAAGAGTCGTCCCTTAGGAAACTTACTACCAGGAATAAAATCTATAGCACAATCACAGTCCCTATGAGGAGGAAGGGCACTGGACCTGGCCTCATTAAATACATCCTGAAAGTCTGACAAAAACTCAGGGATCTCAGAAGGAGTAGAAGAAGCAATAGACACCAATGGAGAATCGCCATGAATCCCCTGACACCCCCAACTAGACACAGTCATAGCTTTCCAATCTAAAACTGGATTATGGGCCTGTAACCATGGCAGACCCAAAACGACAACATCATGCATTTTATGCAGTACCAAAAAACGAATCACCTCCTGATGTACAGGAGTCATGCACATGGTCACCTGAGTCCAATACTGAGGTTTATTCTCTGCCAATGGCGTAGAATCAATTCCTCTAAGAGGAATAGGATTTTCCAAAGGCTCCAGGACAAAACCGCAGCGCTTGGCAAACGACAAATCCATCAGACTTAAAGCAGCACCAGAATCCACAAAAGCCATAACTGAGTAAGAAGATAATGAACAAATTAAAGTCACAGACAAAATAAACTTAGGCTGAAAAGTACCAATGGCGACAGGATTAACTTTTTTCTTTAAACGTTTAGAGCATGCTGAGATAACATGTGTTGAATCACCACAGTAGAAACACAACCCATTTTGACGTCTATGATTTTGTCGCTTGGCTCTGGTCAGAATTCTGTCACATTGCATAGAATCAGGTGACCGTTCAGACAGCACCGCTGGCTTCAGAAAGACCATTTCTGAAATTTGTGGCCAGTGCACACTCATTCCATTGAGTAAGCACGGACCATTTCTGAAATTTTTGGCAATATACCTCAGCTTCGTCCTGACCCTGAGAGATAACCAGCAACATTTTTTCAGCCTGATTTTCAAGATTAGGCTCCTCATAAAGCAAACCAAGCGCCAGAAAAAACGCATCAACATTCACCAATGCAGGATCTCCTGGCGCCAGAGAGAAGGCCCAATCTTGAGGGTCGCCGCGCAAAAAGGAAATAACAATCCTAACTTGCTGAGCTGAATCACCAGAGGAACGAGGTTTCAGAGACAGAAACAATTTGCAATTATTCCTAAAATTCAGGAACCTAGATCTATCTCCAAAAAACGGCTCAGGAATAGGTATTTTTGGTTCAGACATAGGGCTATGGATAACAAAATCCTGAATGCTTTGCACCCTAGCAGCAAGCTGATCCACACAAGAAGTCAGAGTCTGGACATTCATATCTGCAGCAGAGTTTCAGCCACTCAGAGAAAAAGAGGATGGAAGAAGCTAGGCAAACTGCAGCAAAAAAAAACCAAAAACTCAGAACTTCTTTTTAATCCCGCTTCTGCGATGCATTAAACATTTTCTTTTGGCCAGGCATTCTGTTATGATCCCAATGGCAGAGGATCTCTGATATTCCGGTAAGATAGCAAAATATAAATACTGCTCTATGGAGGTGGAAACTGGGCTAACCGCATACCTGAACCTAACACAAACAACTAAAAGTAGCCGGTGAACGTGCCTACGTTGCTTCTAGACGTCTCGAGCCAGCCGGAGAACTGACTACCCCTAGAGAGAAAAAATAAGACCTCGCTTGCCTCCAGAGAAATTGAACCCCAAAGATATAGAAAGCCCCCAACAAATAATAACGGTGAGGCAAGAGGAAAACACAAACGTAGAGATGAACTAGATTCAGCAAAGTGAGGCCCAATAGTCTAGATAGCAGAAAATAGATAGTGGACTATGCGGTTAGCAGAAAACCCTACAAAACATCCACACTGAACATTCAAGAACCCCCACACCGACTGACGGTGTGGAGGGAGAATATCAGCCCCCTAGAGCTTCCAGCGAGTCAAAAAATCAAATGTAAAGCAAGCTGGACAAAAACACTGAATAATGCAAAAGATCCAAATTGTACAAAACAGACTTAGCTTTTCTTGCATGAGGCAGACTGAAAGGAATCCGGAGGAGACCAAATAGGTCTGGATACAACGATGCCAGGCAAGAGACTGAGTCCAGAGGAGACTCAAATAGGAAACACCCACTGCTTAACGACACAGCTGGAGCTCAGGCCTGCAACAAGACATACCTAACACAATACCGTTTGTGACCACCAGAGGGAGCCCAGAAACACAGTTCACAACAGAGAACATGATGGAATGTACCAGTGTGTCTTAGTACTCTCGCATTTTACCCTCCCGGTTCAACTGTGTTATGAGGCTTTGTAAGTTGTCCGGGTAGCGAGGATCTAGGAGGGTGTACACCCAATAATCAGCCGTGTTGAGAATGTGGGCGATACGGCGGTCGTTTCTCAGGCACTGTAGCATGAAATCAACCATGTGCTGCAGACTGCCAACTGGCCAAGAAACGCTGTCCCCTGCTTGAGGTGTCATCTCTGCCTGCTCTGCATCACCCCACCCTCGCTCTACATACTGACTACTAGAGCATTGTGTAACTCCTTCCTCTGGACAGATGTCTTCCTCCTCCATTGACTCCTTCTCATCCTCCTCACAAAGTGTCCCCTGCCTAGGACTTTGTGAGGAACCACATTGCGCAGACTGTACAGAAGCAGATGGCATTTGTGACTCCTCATCCTCCATCTCTTCCACAACCTCCTCCCTTAGTGCTTGCAGTGTTTTTTCAAGCAGGCAGATAAGGGGGATAGTCATGCTCACTAGTGCATCATCTGCACTCGCCATCCACGTGGAATCATTGAAGGCACGCAAAACGTGGCAGATGTCCTTCATAGAGGCCCACTCAGTAATGGTGAAGTGTGGACGGCGCGCAGTGTGACTTGTTTGCGCCTGATGCAGCTGGTACTCCATTACTGCTGCCTGCTGCTCACACAACCGCTTCAACATATGTAACGTTGAATTCCACCTGGTAGGTAGGTCACATATGATGCGATGTTCCGGAAGGCGGAATCAGCGCTGCAGAGCTGCAATGTGCCATCTTGCCATGCTGGAACAGCGCAAGTGAGCGCACTCTAGGCGGACCTTGTGCAGCAGTGCATCAAGATCTGGATAGTCCCTCAAAAACCTCTGCACAACCAAGTTGAGCACATGTGCCAGACATAGGATGTGAGTGAGGTTGCCTAGGCCCAGAGCTGCCACCAGATTTCGGCCATTATCACACACTACCATGCCTGGCTGGAGATTCGCTGGCACAAACCACATGTCGCTCTCCTGCTTGATGGCATTCCAGAGCTCCTGCACTGTGTGGCTTCGATTCCCCAAAGAAATTAATTTCAATACGGCCTGTTGACGTTTGGCCATGGCTGTGCTCATATCGGTCGTAACAGGTAAGCGTTCATGGGTCCATGTGGAGGTAGACTGTGACGGCTCCTGCAGCACTGATTCACAGGAACTGGAGTATGAGGAGGAGTCAATGTGTATAGACTGGATTCCTGCAATCCTTGGAGTTGGCAGAACACATACAGCGGCACTCTCAAGATCTGTACCCGGCTCCACAACATTTACCCAATGGGCAGTGAGGGAAAGGTATCGTCCCTGTCCATGGTTACTGGTCCACGCATCGGTGGACCTTGCTGCTGACGGCGTTTAGTAGCGCATGTTTAATGTTTCCCTCCACATGCTTTTGCAGGGCAGGGACGGCTTGCCTGCTGAAATAAAAGCGGCTGGGCACATTGTATTGTGGGACTGCCAGTGCCATGAAGATACGGAAGGTGTCAGTCTCCACCAGCCTGAATGAGAGCATTTCAAGGACAGTAGTTTTGCAATGCCAGCATTCAGAGCCTGTGGTCGGGGGTGGTTTGCCAAGTATGGGCGCCTTTTCTCCCATGCCTGTGCTACCGATGGCTGTAGACTGGCCTGGGAGTGTGAGGATGACAGGGAACGTGGTGCTGTGGGTGGAATTAAACTGTGTCTCTGTACAACAGTGCCAGAGGGTCTTCCATGGCGATCCTGTGAGGAAGCCAAACCAGCTGTGTGTGAGCTGGAGGAAGAGGCTACAACACCAGCTGAAGAGGTGGTAGGTGGTGCTGTAGGTTGGCCTAGGTCCTCTGTGTGTCTTTTTAACTCCACCACTTGCTTGGTCCAAATATTTGTGGTATTGAGGTTGCTGACACTTTTCCCTCTTTTCACTTTCTGATTACACAGCTTGCATTTGACAAAGCAAATGTCATCTGCAACTGTGTCAAAAAAGGACCAGGCACTGCAAGTCTTGGGAGTGCCCGTTTTGGGTTTTGGAAGAGGCATGCTCCTAATGGGTGCCGAAGTGGAGGCTACAGGCAACCCAGTCTAACCCTCCCTCTCACTCCTTTTTGGGCCGTTCGGGGAATCTCTTCCTCAGAGCTGCTCCCACCACCTTCCTGTACCTCACGCCATGATGGGTCAAGGACCTCATCATCTACACTACCCTCTTCCAACAACTGCTTCTCCTGGGTCTCAGCAGCACAGTACGTACCAGGAAGTGCCACCTGAGTCTCATCATCAGATGCGTACTGAGGTATACTGACCGTAGGCACTGGCCCACCTGCCTCTTCAGATTCAGAGAGACAAAGCAGTTGTGCATCACTGCATACTGCCACTTCTTCAATTTCTCGAATGCTGCTTGGCTGGTCCCCTCTTTCCAAGCCAAGAGATTCAGATAACAGACTGTTGTGAATTTGGATTCTGGGCTCCCCCGGTGGCCGCTTGTGGAATTGGACTTGTCATCCTCTTTCCTGTTTCACCTGGTTCCATCAGTAGTGGGTGTCGCTATTTAAGCTCATTTCTCTGGTGGTTTCTTGCCGGTCAACAATGTTATCTGATGCCTCTCAGTGCTTGTTCCTGCTTCTGACAACTACTAGATAAGTTGGACTTTTGTCCATGTTTCGTTTGCCTATTTGTTCCAGTTCACAGCTGAAGTTTTGTTACTGTGTCTGGAAAGCTCTCGTTGATCAGGGATTGCTACTCTGGTGTTATGAGTTAATGCCAGAGTTTAAGGTAATCTCTGGATGGTGTTTTGTTAGTGTTTTTCTGCTGACCATGAAAGTATACTATCTGTCTTCTGCTATCTAGTAAGCGGACCTCAAATTTGCTAAGACTATTTTCCTGCTGCGTTTGTTGTTTCATCTGAACTCACCGTCATTATATGTGGGGGGCTACTGTCTTCTTTGGAATATTTCTCTAGAGGTGAGCCAGGTCTTATATTTCCCTCTGCTAGCTATTTAGGTCTTAGGCCAGAGCTGGGCATCTAGCAATAAATAGGAAATGCTACCTGGCTATTTCTAGTTGCGCGGCAGGCTTAGTTCATGGTCAGTATAGTTCCATCTTCCGAGAGCTTGTCCCTCTATAGGCTTGCTATGATCTCTGCTTGCAGAGATCATGACAGTTTGACCGGCCAGTAAAGTGTTAAAGACCCAGGTTGAGAAAGGAGAGTTATAAGAAGTCTGCTGGAATTTTTTTTTTTTTTTTTTTTTTTCCCTCCAGTTTGCCTTGCTGCAGTCTTTTTTCTCTCTCTCCTCCTCATCTCTGTATGGCTCTGTGTGCACCTGACAATAATGGATCTTCAGAGTGTAACTGCGGGTTTGAATAATCTCATCACGAAAGTACAAAATTTACAAGATTTTGTGGTACATGCTCCAGTATCTGAGCCGAGAATTCCTTTGCCGGAGTTCTTCACAGGGAATAGAGCTAGCTTCCAGAATTTCCGAAATAATTGTAAGCTTTATTTGTCCCTGAAGTCTCGTTCAGCTGGAGACCCTGCTCAGCAGGTTAGGATTGTGATTTCCTTGCTCAGGGGTGACCCTCAAGATTGGGCCTTCTCATTGCCAGCAGGGGATCCTGCGTTGCGCGATGTGGATGCGTTTTTTCTGGCCTTGGGCTTGCTTTATGAGGAACCTCATTTGGAACTTCAGGCAGAAAAAACTTTGATGGCACTATCTCAGGGGCAAGACGAAGCTGAGGTTTACTGCCAAAAATTCCGTAAATGGTCTGTGCTTACTCAGTGGAATGAGTGCGCCTTGGCGGCAACTTTCAGAGAAGGTCTCTCTGATGCCGTTAAGGATGTTATGGTGGGGTTCCCTGTGCCTGCAGGTCTGAATGAGTCCATGACAATGGCTATTCAGATTGATAGGCGTCTGCGGGAGCGCAAACCGGTGCACCATCTGGCGGTGTCTATGGAAAAGACGCCAGAAAGTATGCAGTGTGATAGAATTCTGTCCAGGAGCGAGCGACAGAATTTTAGACGGAAGAAGGGATTGTGCTTCTATTGTGGGGATTCTACTCATGTTATATCAGCATGCTCTAGGCGTACAAAGAAGCTTGATAAGTCTGTTTCCATTGGCACCATTCAGTCTAAGTTTATTTTGTCTGTAACCCTGATTTGCTCTTTGTCATCCATTGCCACGGACGCCTATGTTGACTCTGGCGCCGCTCTGAGTCTTATGGATTGGTCCTTTGCCAATCGTTGTGGTTTTGATTTAGAGCCTTTGGAGACTCTTATTCCTCTGAAGGGGATTGACTCCACCCCATTGGCTAATAATAAACCACAATACTGGACACAAGTAACCATGCGTATCAATCCGGATCACCAGGAGATTATTCGTTTCCTGGTGCTGTATAATTTACATGACGATTTGGTACTGGGATTGCCATGGTTGCAGTCTCACAATCCAGTCTTGGACTGGAGAGCAATGTCTGTGTTGAGCTGGGGATGTAAGGGTATTCATGGGGACTTACCTTTGGTTTCTATTTCGTCGTCCATTCCCTCTGAAGTCCCTGAGTTCCTCTCAGATTATCAAGACGTCTTTGACGAACCCAAGCTTGGGTCGTTACCTCCGCACCGTGAGTGCGATTGTGCCATAGATTTGATACCGGGTTGCAAATATCCAAAGGGTCGTTTGTTTAATTTGTCCGTGCCGGAACATGCTGCTATGCGGGAATATATTAAGGAGTCTTTGGAAAAGGGACATATTCGTCCATCTTCTTCTCCCTTGGGAGCTGGGTTTTTCTTTGTCTCAAAAAAAGACGGCTCTTTGAGACCATGTATTGATTATCGGCTTCTGAATAAGATCACTGTTAAGTACCAATACCCATTGCCATTGCTTACTGATTTGTTTGCTCGTATAGAGGGTGCTAAGTGGTTCTCTAAAATTGATCTTCGTGGGGCGTATAATTTGGTGCGGATCAGGCAGGGGGATGAGTGGAAGACCGCATTTAATACGCCCGAGGGCCACTTTGAGTATTTGGTCATGCCTTTTGGTCTTTCTAATGCCCCTTCAGTTTTCCAGTCTTTTATGCATGATATTTTCCGCGATTTTCTGGATAAATTTATGATAATATATCTGGATGATATTCTGATTTTTTCTGATGACCGGGACTCTCATGTCCAGCAGGTCAGGAGAGTTTTTCAGGTTCTGCGGTCTAATTCTTTATGTGTGAAGGGGTCTAAGTGCGTTTTTGGGGTTCAGAAAATTTCCTTTTTGGGGTATATTTTTTCTCCCTCTTCCATTGAGATGGATCCCGTCAAGGTGCAAGCTATTTGTGACTGGACTCAGCCCTCCTCTCTTAAGGGTCTTCAGAGATTTTTGGGCTTTGCCAACTTTTACCGCCGATTTATTGCTGGTTTTTCGGATGTCGTTAAACCACTGACTGATTTGACCAGACATGGCGCTGATGTTGCTAATTGGTCCCCTCATGCTGTAGAGGCCTTTCAGGAGCTTAAGCACCGTTTTGCCTCTGCCCCTGTGTTACGTCAGCCTGATGTGAATCTGCCTTTTCAGGTTGAGGTTGACGCTTCGGAGATCGGAGCTGGGGCAGTGTTGTCGCAGAAAGGTTCCGACTGCTCCGTCATTAGACCTTGTGCCTTCTTTTCTCGCAAATTTTCGCCCGCAGAGCGGAATTATGATGTTGGGAATAGGGAGCTTTTGGCCATGAAGTGGGCGTTTGAGGAGTGGCGCCATTGGCTAGAGGGGGCTAAGCATCAGGTGGTGGTATTGACTGACCACAAAAATTTGATTTATCTTGAGACTGCCAGGCGCCTGAATCCTAGACAGGCGCGCTGGTCTTTATTTTTTTCTCGCTTTAATTTTGTGGTGTCATACCTACCCGGTTCTAAGAATGTTAAGGCAGATGCCCTTTCTAGGAGTTTTGACCCGGACTCTCCTGGTAATACTGAACCCACAGGTATCCTTAGGGAGGGAGTAATTTTGTCGGCCGTTTCTCCTGATCTGCGGCGGTCCTTGCAAGAGTTTCAGGCGGATAGACCGGATCGTTGTCCGCCTGATAGACTGTTTGTTCCGGATGATTGGACCAGTAGAGTCATCTCTGAGGTACATTCTTCTGCATTGGCAGGTCATCCCGGAATTTTTGGTACCAGGGATTTGGTGGCAAGATCCTTCTGGTGGCCTTCCCTGTCACGAGATGTGCGAGTCTTTGTGCAGTCATGTGACATTTGTGCTCGGGCCAAGTCTTGTAGTTCTCGGGCTAGCGGACTGCTGTTGCCCTTGCCTATTCCTAAGAGGTCTTGGACACACATCTCGATGGATTTTATTTCAGATCTGCCTGTTTCCCAGAAGATGTCTGTCATCTGGGTGGTCTGTGACCGTTTCTCTAAAATGGTCCATTTGGTTCCTCTGCCCAAGTTGCCTTCTTCTTCTGAGTTGGTTCCTCTGTTTTTTCAGAATGTTGTCCGATTGCACGGTATTCCTGAGAATATTGTTTCTGACAGAGGTACCCAATTTGTGTCTAGATTTTGGCGGGCATTCTGTGCTAGGATGGGCATAGATTTGTCTTTTTCATCTGCTTTTCACCCTCAGACTAATGGCCAGACCGAGCGGACTAATCAGACCCTGGAGACATATCTGAGGTGTTTTGTCTCTGCTGACCAGGATGATTGGGTTGCTTTTTTGCCATTGGCAGAGTTCGCCCTCAATAATCGGGCCAGCTCTTCCACCTTGGTGTCCCCGTTTTTCTGTAATTCGGGGTTTCACCCTCGATTTTCCTCCGGTCAGGTGGAATCCTCGGATTGTCCTGGAGTGGATGCGGTGGTGGAGAGATTGCATCACATCTGGGGGCAGGTTATGGACAATTTGAAGTTGTCCCAGGAGAAGACTCAGCGTTTTGCCAACCGTCATCGTCGTGTTGGTTCTCGGCTTTGTGTTGGAGATTTGGTCTGGTTGTCTTCTCGTTTTGTCCCTATGAGGGTCTCTTCTCCTAAGTTTAAACCTCGGTTCATCGGCCCTTATAGAATATTGGAGATTCTTAATCCTGTTTCTTTCCGTTTGGACCTCCCTGCGTCCTTTTCCATTCATAACGTTTTTCATCGGTCGTTATTGCGCAGGTATGAGGTGCCTGTTGTACCTTCAGTTGAGCCTCCTGCTCCGGTGTTGGTTGAGGGTGAGTTGGAGTACGTTGTGGAGAAAATTTTGGACTCTCGTGTTTCCAGACGGAGACTCCAGTATCTGGTCAACTGGAAGGGTTACGGCCAGGAGGATAATTCTTGGGTCAATGCATCTGATGTTCATGCTTCTGATCTTGTTCGTGCCTTCCATAGGGCTCATCCTGGTCGCCCTGGTGGATCTGGTGAGGGTTCGGTGCCCCCTCCTTGAGGGGGGGGTACTGTTGTGAATTTGGATTCTGGGCTCCCCCGGTGGCCGCTTGTGGAATTGGACTTGTCATCCTCTTTCCTGTTTCACCTGGTTCCATCAGTAGTGGGTGTCGCTATTTAAGCTCATTTCTCTGGTGGTTTCTTGCCGGTCAACAATGTTATCTGATGCCTCTCAGTGCTTGTTCCTGCTTCTGACAACTACTAGATAAGTTGGACTTTTGTCCATGTTTCGTTTGCCTATTTGTTCCAGTTCACAGCTGAAGTTTTGTTACTGTGTCTGGAAAGCTCTCGTTGATCAGGGATTGCTACTCTGGTGTTATGAGTTAATGCCAGAGTTTAAGGTAATCTCTGGATGGTGTTTTGTTAGTGTTTTTCTGCTGACCATGAAAGTATACTATCTGTCTTCTGCTATCTAGTAAGCGGACCTCAAATTTGCTAAGACTATTTTCCTGCTGCGTTTGTTGTTTCATCTGAACTCACCGTCATTATATGTGGGGGGCTACTGTCTTCTTTGGAATATTTCTCTAGAGGTGAGCCAGGTCTTATATTTCCCTCTGCTAGCTATTTAGGTCTTAGGCCAGAGCTGGGCATCTAGCAATAAATAGGAAATGCTACCTGGCTATTTCTAGTTGCGCGGCAGGCTTAGTTCATGGTCAGTATAGTTCCATCTTCCGAGAGCTTGTCCCTCTATAGGCTTGCTATGATCTCTGCTTGCAGAGATCATGACAACAGACGTAGAGATGGCTCCTGTCCAGGGCTCTCTGACTGCCTGGGCAATTTGGCAGATGGTGAAGAGACAGATGGGTGCTCTTCAGTGCTCTGGACCTGAGAGGATCTGGAACTAATTGAAGTCGATGCGTTAGCTGCCATCCATCCGACAACGGCTTCAATTTGTTCATCCCGCAGCAGTGGGGAACAGCAAGCTCCTACAAAGCTGCGCATAAAGGACTGTTCCCTGGTAAAACTGGGGGATGCTGAGTCACTGGTGCCCGCAGCAGGCACAAAATCCCCACGTCCTCTCCCTGCAGATACTCCACACCCACGACCATGTGCCTTACTCCTTGCCTTCTTCATCTTGGTAGAATGATAAAGATAGGCAGAAAAGTACAAAGGGCTTAGTGTGCTTATTCCTGAACAGCTGCTAACAGGTATAAGAAACACTTATTTTATAAAGTGTGGACTAGACTTTAATATGAGCTAATGTGGCCTACACAAATGTAAAGTGGAGTGCTTGGTGAACTTTATTAACTTTTAGGTTTTTTTTCACAAAAAGACACTGGATGTGCCCAAAGATGTAAAACCGATAGTATCACAAACTTTTTGTAGCTATTACAATGCAGGAAGGTAACCTACAATGCAGTAGATGAGGCTCCAAAAAATAGGCTAATACTAATCTGGCTGGGGCTGCAGGGCACAAGGCTGCAGAAAGGCTCCTCTATCTACTCCTATATAGTGTTTGCACGCAATCTAGCTGGATTGTTGTGAATTTGGATTCTGGGCTCCCCCGGTGGCTACTGGTGGAATTGAACTGGTGTCTTCATCTTCTCTGTTCACCTGTTCCCATCAAGATGTGGGAGTCGCTATATAACCTTGCTGCTCTGTTAGTTGCTTGCCGGTCAACAATGTTATCAGAAGCCTCTCTGTGCTTGTTCCTGCTCCTAGACAACTACTAGATAAGTTGGACTCTTGTCCATGTTTGTTTTTGCATTTTTGTTCCAGTTCACAGCTGTAGTTTCGTTACTGTGTCTGGAAAGCTCTTGTGAACAGGAATTGCCACTCTGGTGTTATGAGTTAATGCCAGAGTTTTAAAGTAATTTCTGGATGGTGTTTTGATAGGGTTTTCAGCTGACCATGAAAGTGTCCTTTCTGTCTTCTGCTATGTAGTAAGTGGACCTCAAATTTGCTAAACCTATTTTCATACTACGTTTGTTATTTCATCTTAATTCACCGCCAATACATGTGGGGGGCCTCTGTCTCCTTTCGGGGTATTTCTCTAGAGGTGAGCTAGGACTAATATTTTCCTCTGCTAGCATTATTTAGTCCTCCGGCTGGTGCTGGGCATCTAGAATCAATGTAGGCATGCTACCCGGCCACTGCTAGTTGTGCGTTAGGTTTAGTTCATGGTCAGCTCAGTTCCCATCTTCCAAGAGCTAGTTCCTATATATGCTGATGCTATGTTCTCTTGCCATTGAGAACATGACAGTTTGACCGGCCCACTAAAGGGTTAAAATCCTTGGCTGAGAAAGGAGAGAAATAAGAAGTCTGCTGAGATTTTTTTTTTTTTTTTTTTTTTTTTTTTTTCTCCTTCTAATCTTTGAATGGCTCTGTGTCCACCTGTTTGTAATGGATCTTCAGAGTGTAACTGCAGGTTTGAATAATCTCGCAACGAAGGTACAAAATTTGCAAGACTTTGTTTGTCATGCACCTGTATCTGAGCCGAGAATTCCTTTGCCGGAATTTTTCTCGGGGAATAGATCTGGGTTTCAGAATTTTCGAAATAATTGCAAATTATTTTTGTCCCTGAAATTTCGCTCTGCCGGAGACCCTGCACAGCAGGTCAGGATTGTGATTTCCTTGCTCCGGGGCGACCCTCAAGACTGGGCTTTTTCATTGACACCAGGGGATCCTGCGTTGCTCAATGTGGATGCGTTTTTTCTGGCCTTGGGGTTGCTTTATGACGAACCTCATTTGGAGCTTCAGGCAGAAAAAACTTTGATGTCCCTATCTCAGGGGCAAGATGAAGCGGAAATTTACTGCCAAAGATTCCGTAAATGGTCTGTGCTTACTCAGTGGAATGAGTGCGCCCTGGCGGCGACTTTCAGAGAGGGTCTCTCTGATGCCATTAAGGATGTTATGGTGGGGTTCCCTGTGCCTGCGGGTCTGAAGGAGTCCATGACAATGGCTATTCAGATCGATAGGCGTTTGCGGGAGCGCAAACCAGTGCACCATCTGGCGGTGTCCACTGAGAAGTCGCCAGAGAGTATGCAGTGTGATAGAATTCTGTCCCGAAGCGAGCGGCAGAATTTTAGACGGAAAAATGGGTTGTGTTTCTATTGTGGTGATTCTACTCATGTTATATCAGCATGCTCTAAGCGCACTAAAAAGCTTGATAAATCTGTTTCCATTTGCACCTTACCGTCTAAGTTTATTCTATCTGTGACCCTGATTTGCTCTTTGTCATCTATTACCACGGACGCCTATGTCGACTCTGGCGCCGCTTTGAGTCTTATGGATTGGTCCTTTGCCAAACGCTGTGGGTATGATTTAGAGCCTTTGGAGACTCCTATTCCTCTGAAGGGGATTGACTCCACCCCATTGGCTAATAATAAACCACAATACTGGACACAAGTAACTATGCGTATTAATCCGGATCACCAGGAGATTATTCGCTTTCTGGTGCTGTATAATCTACATGATGATTTGGTGCTAGGATTGCCTTGGCTGCAATCTCACAACCCAGTCCTCGACTGGAGAGCTATGTCTGTGTTGAGCTGGGGATGTAAGGGGGCTCATGGGGATGTACCTGTGGTTTCCATTTCATCATCTATTCCCTCTGAAATTCCTGAGTTCCTGTCTGACTATCGTGACGTCTTTGAAGAATCCAAGCTTGGTTCGTTACCTCCGCACCGAGAGTGCGATTGTGCCATAGATTTAATCCCGGGTAGTAAATACCCAAAGGGTCGTTTGTTTAATCTGTCTGTGCCTGAACATGCTGCTATGCGAGAATATATAAAGGAGTCCTTGGAAAAGGGACATATTCGTCCATCGTCATCTCCCTTAGGAGCCGGTTTTTTCTTTGTGTCAAAAAAAGACGGCTCTTTGAGACCATGTATCGATTATCGGCTTTTGAACAAAATCACTGTTAAATATCAATACCCATTGCCGTTGCTGACTGATTTGTTTGCTCGCATAAAGGGGGCCAAGTGGTTCTCTAAGATTGACCTTCGTGGGGCGTATAATTTGGTGCGAATCAGGCAGGGGGATGAGTGGAAAACCGCATTTAATACGCCCGAGGGCCACTTTGAGTATTTAGTGATGCCTTTTGGTCTTTCAAATGCTCCGTCAGTTTTCCAGTCCTTTATGCATGATATTTTTCGCGATTATTTGGATAAATTTATGATTGTGTATCTGGATGATATTCTGATTTTTTCGGATGACTGGGACTCTCATGTCCAGCAAGTCAGGAGGGTTTTCCAGGTTTTGCGGTCTAATTCTTTGTGTGTGAAGGGTTCTAAGTGTGTTTTTGGGGTACAGAGGATTTCCTTTTTGGGATATATTTTTTCTCCCTCTTCCATTGAAATGGATCCTGTCAAGGTTCAAGCTATTTGTGATTGGACGCAGCCCTCTTCTCTTAAGAGTCTTCAGAAATTTTTGGGCTTTGCTAACTTTTATCGTCGATTTATTGCTGGTTTTTCGGATATTGCTAAGCCATTGACCGATTTGACTAAGAAGGGTGCTGATGTTGCTGATTGGTCCCCTGACGCTGTGGAGGCCTTTCGGGAGCTTAAGCGCCGTTTTTCCTCTGCCCCTGTGTTGCGTCAGCCTGATGTTGCTCTACCTTTTCAGGTTGAGGTCGACGCTTCTGAGATCGGAGCTGGGGCAGTGTTGTCGCAGAAAAGTTCTGACTGCTCCATGATGAGGCCTTGTGCCTTCTTTTCCCGTAAATTTTCGCCCGCTGAGCGGAATTATGATGTTGGGAATCGGGAGCTTTTGGCCATGAAGTGGGCTTTTGAGGAGTGGCGCCATTGGCTTGAGGGGGCCAGACATCAGGTGGTGGTATTGACTGACCACAAAAATTTGATTTATCTTGAGACCGCCAGGCGCCTGAATCCTAGACAGGCGCGCTGGTCATTATTTTTCTCTCGGTTTAATTTTGTGGTGTCATACCTACCGGGTTCTAAGAATGTTAAGGCGGATGCCCTTTCTAGGAGTTTTGAGCCTGACTCGCCTGGTAACTCTGAGCCCACAGGTATCCTTAAGGATGGAGTGGTATTGTCAGCCGTTTCTCCAGACCTGCGGCGGGCCTTGCAGGAGTTTCAGGCGGATAGACCGGATCGTTGCCCACCTGATAAACTGTTTGTTCCTGATGATTGGACCAGTAGAGTCATCTCTGAGGTTCATTCTTCTGCGTTGGCAGGTCATCCTGGCATTTTTGGTACCAGGGATTTGGTGGCAAGGTCCTTCTGGTGGCCTTCCCTGTCACGAGATGTGCGAGGCTTTGTGCAGTCTTGTGACGTTTGTGCTCGGGCCAAGCCTTGTTGTTCTCGGGCTAGTGGATTATTGTTGCCCTTGCCTATTCCTAAGAGGCCTTGGACGCACATCTCGATGGATTTTATTTCAGATCTGCCTGTTTCTCAGAAGATGTCTGTCATCTGGGTGGTGTGTGACCGTTTCTCTAAGATGGTCCATTTGGTTCCTCTGCCCAAGTTGCCTTCTTCGTCCGAGTTGGTTCCTCTGTTTTTTCAAAATGTTGTTCGTTTGCATGGTATTCCTGAGAATATCATTTCTGACAGAGGGACCCAATTCGTGTCTAGATTTTGGCGGGCATTCTGTGCTAGGATGGGCATAGATTTATCTTTTTCGTCCGCTTTCCATCCTCAGACGAATGGCCAGACCGAGCGGACTAATCAGACCCTGGAGACATATCTGAGGTGTTTTGTGTCTGCTGACCAGGATGATTGGGTTGCTTTTTTGCCATTGGCAGAGTTCGCTCTCAATAATCGGGCCAGCTCTGCCACTTTGGTGTCCCCGTTTTTCTGTAATTCGGGGTTTCATCCTCGATTTTCCTCTGGTCAGGTGGAATCTTCGGATTGTCCTGGAGTGGATGCTGTGGTGGAGAGATTGCATCAGATCTGGGGGCAGGTGGTGGACAATTTGAGGTTGTCCCAGGAGAAGACTCAGCTTTTTGCCAACCGCCACCGTCGTGTTGGTCCTCGGCTTTGTGTTGGGGATTTGGTGTGGTTGTCTTCTCGTTTTGTCCCTATGAGGGTCTCTTCTCCTAAGTTTAAGCCTCGGTTCATCGGCCCGTATAAGATATTGGAGATTCTTAACCCTGTTTCCTTCCGTTTGGACCTCCCTGCATCCTTTTCTATTCATAACGTTTTTCATCGGTCATTATTGCGCAGGTATGAGGTACCGGTTGTGCCTTCCGTTGAGCCTCCTGCTCCGGTGTTGGTTGAGGGTGAGTTGGAGTACGTTGTGGAGAAAATCTTAGACTCTCGTGTTTCCAGACGGAGACTCCAGTATCTGGTCAAGTGGAAGGGATACGGCCAGGAGGATAATTCTTGGGTGAATGCATCTGATGTTCATGCCTCTGATTTGGTTCGTGCCTTTCATAGGGCCCATCCTGATCGCCCTGGTGGTTCTGGTGAGGGTTCGGTGCCCCCTCCTTGAGGGGGGGGTACTGTTGTGAATTTGGATTCTGGGCTCCCCCGGTGGCTACTGGTGGAATTGAACTGGTGTCTTCATCTTCTCTGTTCACCTGTTCCCATCAAGATGTGGGAGTCGCTATATAACCTTGCTGCTCTGTTAGTTGCTTGCCGGTCAACAATGTTATCAGAAGCCTCTCTGTGCTTGTTCCTGCTCCTAGACAACTACTAGATAAGTTGGACTCTTGTCCATGTTTGTTTTTGCATTTTTGTTCCAGTTCACAGCTGTAGTTTCGTTACTGTGTCTGGAAAGCTCTTGTGAACAGGAATTGCCACTCTGGTGTTATGAGTTAATGCCAGAGTTTTAAAGTAATTTCTGGATGGTGTTTTGATAGGGTTTTCAGCTGACCATGAAAGTGTCCTTTCTGTCTTCTGCTATGTAGTAAGTGGACCTCAAATTTGCTAAACCTATTTTCATACTACGTTTGTTATTTCATCTTAATTCACCGCCAATACATGTGGGGGGCCTCTGTCTCCTTTCGGGGTATTTCTCTAGAGGTGAGCTAGGACTAATATTTTCCTCTGCTAGCATTATTTAGTCCTCCGGCTGGTGCTGGGCATCTAGAATCAATGTAGGCATGCTACCCGGCCACTGCTAGTTGTGCGTTAGGTTTAGTTCATGGTCAGCTCAGTTCCCATCTTCCAAGAGCTAGTTCCTATATATGCTGATGCTATGTTCTCTTGCCATTGAGAACATGACACTGGATACGGATGGAACCACACTAATAGGAGAAATCAGGAAAAATGTGCAGCAGCACTAATGCCAAAAAGGACAATGTAACAGTATGAGGCAGTGACACAGGCTGAGCGGACTACAACCAGATGTGGCTGCAGAACAGACTACAGCGTGAGTTGCACTCACACACAGAGACCTTGCAGACAGCCGTGAACAGCGCTGCAAGGCTGCAGAAAAGTTCCTCTATCTACTCCTATATAGTGTTTGCACGCAATCTAGCTGGTTACAGATGGAAACAAGCTAAAAGGAGAAATCAGGAAAAATGTGCAGCAGCACTAATGCCAAAAAGGACAATGTAACAGTATGAGGCAGTGACGCATGCTGAGCGGACTGCAACCAGATGTGGCTGCAGAATAGACTACAGTGTGAGCTGCACTCACACGCAGAGACCTTGCAGACAGCCGTGAACAGCGCTGCAAGGCAAAAAAAAGCTTCTCACACAGTGGTTGCTAAAGTAGCCTGGGTAAAGCACAATGAAGCAAATCGCTATCTCAAACTGTCCCTCAGTCAGAACAGCAGCGTCCTGTCCCTAACTGAATTCACAGCAGAATGAACCCAAAATGGCGGCGGGGGCTTTTATAGTGCAGCATGACATCATTTCAGCAGCCAATCAAAGCCATGCCATTAGTTACATGCCTAACATGCATAACAGGATATGTGGGAAAAAAAAATAAAAAAAAAATGTTCCAGCTCCAAATGAATAAAATGAAAAACTTTAATGAAAACATTAAAAACACAATAGAACAATGCTCCATGCAGACAACACCATAACCCTAGTGAGTAAAGCTACGCGTTTCGACCGGAAAAGTCTTTGTCAAAGCTCAACTACCATGATTCCAATTAGAATAAATGGAATCTTTCTGCCAATCTGGCAGCTCCAAAGAGGTCACATGTTCAAAAGGTCCTATTGCCTTGAACCAAAAACAATAAGGGTATGTGCACACGATGCAGATTTAGTGCAGAATTGGTGCAGAACTGCAGCAGATGTTTCTGCTGCAGAAACGCTGCAGAACTGCACCGCGATGTACAGTACAATGCAAATCAATGTGAAAAAAAAAAAAAAATTAAAATTAAATAAAAAAGGCTGTGCACACGGTGCAGAAAAATCCGCGCAGAAACACCGCAGACCCCAAAGAAGCGCACGTCGCTTCCCTTGTGCAGCTCTGCAGCGCCTCCGCGCAGACCCCTCCGCACCACGCGCACAGCCCCCTCCCCTTCACACCGATTCACACCGCACTGCACAGAAACTGCACAGAAACTGCACCAAATCTGCAGGTGCAGATTTAGTGCAGAAAATTCTGCACCACATTCCCCACGTGTGCACATAGCCTAAGTGTGATGAAAAATAAGAGCAAATAAGTACAAAAGAAATTATATACATACAGAAATAATAATAACAATAATATATAATGCATATACATCAAAAACAGTTTGCTCAATAGTGGAACATGATTTCATTTCTCCTATTCAACCCGTCAGGAAACCTAGTCCCCAGGTTGAAAATCCAGTATGCTTCACGAGTAAGCAAAATTCTGCCGGGATCGCCGCCGCGAGGAGGTTTTTTTATCTTCTCTATACCAGTGACTGTTAGGGAACTAATATTGCGTGCATGTAACTCTATAAAATGTTTAGCCACAGAAGAAATATTGCGATTAGTGTTTCTAGTATTGGAAATATCATATAAATGTTCCGTGATGCGAGTCTTTAATTTCCTAATAGTGCAACCTATATATGATTTTTGACAAAGGCTGCAATCAATTTTATAGACTACGTATCGGGTATTGCAATTAATAAATTCATGAATATTGAAAGAATTAGTATTGTTGAAATCATGAAATACTTTGGTTACAACCATCTGTTTGCAAGTAGTGCAATTAACCGTACCACATTTATAGCTACCTTTGCAGTCCAACCAGGTCCCCGATCTACTATTGTTTTTAGAAACGAACATACTGGGAGACAATATATTGCCTAATGTTGGTGCTCTCCTTGCCACAATATTGCAACCCCCATCAAGTATCTTGGCTAAAATAGGATCCTCATATAATATGGGTATTGACTTATTAATGATGGCTTTGATAGCATTAAATTGTGGGCTATATTGCAAGCATACAAATGGCTTGTTGGAAAATTCCTTTTTTTGCCTATGTGACGTGATGAGAATGAGATGAAATGAGATCACTTTGATTTTTATTTGAAACTATGTTGTACGCCCGATGCAACATCCAATTTGGATACCCCCTATCATGAAATTTATTGCAGGATTTAATTAAATCATTATTGAACTGGTCATTGTTGTTACAATTACGTTTTAACCTGGTAAATTCACCTACTGGAATCGACTTTACTGTATGCCTGGGATGGCTGATATTGGCACGTAAAATTGTGTTACCAGAAATAGGTTTAGAATACGTTCTCGTGGAAATGAACTGATCAGGAATGCCAGTCAACTCTAAATCAAGAAAAGAAATAGTGGATTTATCATGAACAAAAGTAAACTTGATATTGTAATTGTTGTTATTGATATAATCAATAAACATCGGTATGGCAGATACATCGCCCGTCCACACAATCAATGTATCGTCGATGTATCTGCCATACCAATGAATAAATGAGGAAAAAGGATTGGTAGGTGTAAAAAGAAAAAAATATTCCCAAAGGGCCATAACTAAATTAGCTAACGATGGTGAAAATTTGGCACCCATGGCCACACCGGTGTGCTGTAAATAATACTTCTGATCAAAAGAAAAAAAATTATGTGTCAGAAGAAAAAAAGTCACCTGCAAAATAAAATTAATCAAATCTTGGGAATAAGAACTGTAACGATCCAAATGAAATTGTAAAGCCTGTATGGCTACATTATGGGGTATACATGTATAAAGTGATGTCACATCACAACTGAGCCAACTAAATTCAGAAGACCATTTTTTACACGATAAAGAACTTAATACATCCTTAGTGTCCTTGATATGACCCGAAATCCTGAGGACCAGGGGCTGTAATAAAGAATCAAGCCACTGGCCCAGATGTTCATTGGTAGACCCAATACTAGAAACTATAGGTCGCATAGGAGGAAAAATACTCTTCTTGTGAGTTTTAGGAAGACCATGCAATATGGGCATAACAGGGTGCAACACTTGCAAAAATTCAGCTTGTTTGTCCGAAAAAATACCCAATGTCACGCCTTCCATAATTATTTTGTCTATATCCTTTTTGAATGCAACAGTAGGGTCTGATAACAATAATTTATATGTAGCAACATCAGATAGTAGCCCCAAAATGCTGTTCTTGTAATCCTCGGAATCCATGATGACAATCAATCCACCCTTATCACTCATTTTAATAATGATGTCCTTCATGTTTTTGATATCCTCAACAGCCTGCCTGTGTTTACTGGATAAATTACCAGTTTTATTATTGGCAGATACATTGTATTTGTGGACGGGCGATGTATCTGCCATACCGATGTTTATTGATTATATCAATAACAACAATTACAATATGAAGTTTACTTTTGTTCATGATAAATCCACTATTTCTTTTCTTGATTTAGAGTTGACTGGCATTCCTGATCAGTTCATTTCCACGAGAACGTATTCTAAACCTATTTCTGGTAACACAATTTTACGTGCCAATAGCAGCCATCCCAGGCATACAGTAAAGTCGATTCCAGTAGGTGAATTTACCAGGTTAAAACGTAATTGTAACAACAATGACCAGTTCAATAATGATTTAATTAAATCCTGCAATAAATTTCATGATAGGGGGTATCCAAATTGGATGTTGAATCGGGCGTACAACATAGTTTCAAATAAAAATCAAAGTGATCTCATTTCATCTCTATCTCATCACAAGTCACATAGGCAAAAAAAGGAATTTTCCAACAAGCCATTTGTATGCTTGCAATATAGCCCACAATTTAATGCTATCAAAGCCATCATTAATAAGTCAATACCCATATTATATGAGGATCCTATTTTAGCCAAGATACTTGATGGGGGTTGCAATATTGTGGCAAGGAGAGCACCAACATTAGGCAATATATTGTCTCCCAGTATGTTCGTTTCTAAAAACAATAGTAGATCGGGGACCTGGTTGGACTGCAAAGGTAGCTATAAATGTGGTACGGTTAATTGCACTACTTGCAAACAGATGGTTGTAACCAAAGTATTTCATGATTTCAACAATACTAATTCTTTCAATATTCATGAATTTATTAATTGCAATACCCGATACGTAGTCTATAAAATTGATTGCAGCCTTTGTCAAAAATCATATATAGGTTGCACTATTAGGAAATTAAAGACTCGCATCACGGAACATTTATATGATATTTCCAATACTAGAAACACTAATGACAATATTTCTTCTGTGGCTAAACATTTTATCGAGTTACATGCACGCAATATTAGTTCCCTAACAGTCACTGGTATAGAGAAGATAAAAAAACCTCCTCGCGGCGGCGATCTCGGCAGAATTTTGCTTACTCGTGAAGCATACTGGATTTTCAACCTGGGGACTAGGTTTCCTGACGGGTTGAATAGGAGAAATGAAATCATGTTCCACTATTGACCAAACTGTTTTTGATGTATATGCATTATATATTATTTATTGTTATTATTATTTCTGTATGTATATAATTTCTTTTGTACTTATTTGCTCTTATTTTTCATCACACTTAGGCTATGTGCACACGTGGGGAATGTGGTGCAGAATTTTCTGCACTAAATCTGCACCTGCAGATTTGGTGCAGTTTCTGTGCAGTTTCTGTGCAGTTTCTGTGCAGTGCGGTGTGAATCGGTGTGAAGGGGAGGGGGCTGTGCGTGTGGTGCGGAGGGGTCTGCGCGGAGGCGCTGCAGAGCTGCACAAGGGAAGCGACGTGCGCTTCTTTGGGGTCTGCGGTGTTTCTGCGCGGATTTTTCTGCACCGTGTGCACAGCCTTTTTTATTTTATTTTATTTTTTTTTTTTTCACATTGATTTGCATTGTACTGTACATCGCGGTGCAGTTCTGCAGCGTTTCTGCAGCAGAAACATCTGCTGCAGTTCTGCACCAATTCTGCACTAAATCTGCATCGTGTGCACATACCCTTATTGTTTTTGGTTCAAGCATTTTATAGGCAATAGGACCTTTTGAACATGTGACCTCTTTGGAGCTGCCAGATTGGCAGAAAGATTCCATTTATTCTAATTGGAATCATGGTAGTTGAGCTTTGACAAAGACCTTTCCGGTCGAAACGCGTAGCTTTACTCACTAGGGTTATGGTGTTGTCTGCATGGAGCATTGTTCTATTGTGTTTTTAATGTTTTTGTAGCGCCCCCACTGCCGCAGGGCCAAGGGGTACCCGGTACCGGGCCTCTGAGTCTCTGCTCTGGGGTTGTCACGGTGGCTAGACCCGGTCCGTGACCCTGCTGAGGGGCGTACAGTAATAGATGTGGATGAGGGTGGTGGTGCGGTGCAGGTCGCAGTAAATAACGAGGACACCAGGGTGCAGTCTCTTTACCTCTTTACTGAAGATCTCTGAGTCCTCAATCCAGAATACGGTTAACCAGGCTGCGCAAGTCCGGCCGGTCCGATGGCACCTCCAGAGTTCCCTTTGCAGGTGGAAATCTGTGCCTTCCTGCTAGCGCTATGTGTTGTGGTCCTTCCCTGCTGTGCTTACGGAAAGTCCCCACAACTGTTGTGTCTGTTTCTCATGTTCCCTCACAACTCGATTAGATGATGTTCTGCTAATCCGTCCCTCCCGGTGTTATGGTTGGGACGCACCCGTATGATGGGTAGGCTCGGAGCTCTTCCGGGACCCTAGAGTCGCCCCTCTCCACAGGTTGCCCCCTATGTCTTCTTAGGTGATTTAGGTGAGACAGCCCGCCTGTGACTGACTGTCCTGCCGTTGGTTTGAAGTATTGCCTGAAGCTATATATAGAAATACTTCCTCGGCGTTCCGGCCGCCGGTTGTGCGCCTCAGTAGGATGTTGCCTCGGTCTTACAGCACGACTCCTACTGGTATTTTCCTTCTTGCTTTGATCTCGTTTCTCACTCAGCACAATATATCTCGCTTCTGATCCTTTCTTAGGGCACCGCCGCTATGCTGAGCAGGCACGGTCCCGTGACGTTCTCTCTCGTTGCCAGGCCTCTGTCAGGGTCCCAAACCTGACAGGGACCCTACTGAATCTTCCCCCACAACACCCTCTGCCACAAGGTGTTGCCTGTCAACCCAGTCAGCTTTCTCTCTAACTTCCTGCCTGACCCCCAGTTTTACCAGTATGTGAGGAGTGGCCTAATGAATAGTACCCTTAGCTCCCCCTGGAGGCCAGACTGTGAAATGTATTGGTGTCTGTGATACCTGGTCAGATGAACTCCTTCAGTGCCATCAGACGTACCATAGCCCCCCTTAGTGGCGGAGCTACAGTACTGCAACGACCAGGACTCTGGGGCGCTGCACTCCCCCCCGGTTAAATCCAGTACTCCTGGACTGGGAAGAAAACAACAATACATGTCAGCAAAAAGACATACAATTTTGAAAATGCAAGTACAAATCAACTTTGTAACAGAGCTTCCCTTTATGGGAGGTGAGGACACTTGAACGTTACAAACATGGTTAAATACTTTTTAAATAACTTTTCTTACCCAACCGGGTATTCTACTAAGCGCAAAATTTTGAACAATAGTTTAACATTGCCTTTAAGGACGTACTCGCTAAATCCACTAAAGACCTTCTTATAACACATTATAAGGCTTAAGCAACTGTGCTACATTCTCCTACTTTACGTCTCCAGGACCGCCTGTCCTAACTGCTCCAGACCTACTGCCTCTCCTTTCTGTTACAGGACCGCTCCTTTCCGCCCGAGCCTACTGTCCTTCCACTACTATACACAGTATAGAACACCTTTTTCTTTCAGTTTGAGATCACTGAGCCATCCCTATATGGCCCCTAAGAGGACTCACCACTAACCCCTACGGGTTCACCTTCTGTCCTCATTCTCTATCACATTATTAAACATTTCTTACAATCAACTAGTTGGTTACATTTAACTTTCACATATCAACATCATCAATACTTTCTTTTCAATACATTATTGCCATCTAACCATCTTAAGGCAACACTGTTCATAAATGCAAGATGTGAACATCCCCTTTAAGAGGGGACCAAGTCTCTATGAGGTAGTGCAACTTCTCAAGCCGCAAGTCCGTATGCAGCAAGGACTCCAGTGCAGGTTCCAAGAACCGTATCTTCGCAAAGAGTCCGTCTTTTAGGTAAAACCAGTAGAGAGCACCTTTAAGAAGGTGCAAACTATATACAAGAAGTTTGTATCATGCATTGTTCATGATTCAGCAGTTCTTTGATAACTTGTGCAAAACGTAGAAAACAAACAAAAACAATAGGGATCCCGGGTCAACAAAGGGATCCCTTTAAGAGTTAACCCTGGACAGGTTTTAGCAGCAAAATAGCAGAGAAAAACAACGAAAACAATTAACTTATTTACAGTCATTAAAGCTTACTCACTACTCAGTTTCTGGCAGCCCCCATCGAGGTTTTACCTGGCAGGTGGCTTTCTGCGGTCCGGATAAACTGGACTCCAAGTTTACTCCCACGGCCAGGTGTACCCCGTGGGTTCGGGTCTTCTGCACGACCAGGTCGTGCGCTGCGATGAGGGTCTGCGTGGGCCGATGGATGATGCTGGCGGCGGCGGCGGCAGCAGCGGCTTCAGCGGCAAGCTCCTCCCCCTCGGTTCGGGATACCGCCAGAACGGCAGTGCAGCGCTGCATATCCCGGGCCCACCAGCTGCTCCCCTTTAGGTGCCGGCGATATGTGACCACATCCCCCGGCTTCAGGAAGGACTTGGCGCCGTCTCCGCACAGGCAGGGCTCCACTTCATCCCGGGTGATGCGGACTCTCAGAGCTGTCCCAATCTCCTGCACGAAGCCCTTTCCTGTCTGGGGCAGGTAAACAATCACGACGCCCCACTTCGGCAGGGAGCCCTCCAGCAGCTCACCACGCGCCTCCCGCTCCACTTCTCGCTGGAACTCCGCAATCAGGTGATTCCTGTACTCTCCCCAAGGGAAGGACCCCATGTCTGGCCCCCCCGGTTCTTTGGGAGCAGACGGCGGGAATGCTGGGGCGCCAGTGGCAGCAGCGGCGGCCGGGTCTGGTGCAGAGGTGATGCGGTCTCCCTGGGGGCCGCGGCACTCAGTACCCCCACCTGGGGTGACTCCTCCAGCGTCACTCCTTTCTCCTGGGGGAGGCACACGGGCTGGGGACCGCGCAGGCAAAGGATGCCCCATCGACAGCTCCCACGGGTCCAGATCCTCCAGCGGGGGCATATCAGAGTAATCCTCCGGTGACGGGGGTCGATGCGGGGCCATCCTTTTCTGCAGGCCTTCTCTAGTCTCCAGTCCCACCTCATCTGAGTCATAGTTTCGTTTCTTCGGTCTCCGCCCGCCATAGAAGATCAGGAGGCGGATCTCCCCTGTTGACGGGCTCGCCCTTAGGATGCAACAAAATTTAGACTGGGCGGCCATTGCCTTTCGCGCTCTTCAGCTTGTCTACGCCCACTCCACGCCCTTCTTCTTCTCCTACGCTCTCCTCAGCGCTGTAATAGCGGCGGATTTTGGTGGCAAGTGGCACAGCACAGTCTTTGCAATAAGTCACAGTCCAAGTATAATAAATCACAGTTCCAAGGCACACATGACCTGATTCTTCAGGCTTAAGTAGATCCTGTTCGTGACGCCAAGTTGTAGCGCCCCCACTGCCGCAGGGCCAAGGGGTACTCGGTACCGGGCCTCTGAGTCTCTGCTCTGGGGTTGTCACGGTGGCTAGACCCGGTCCGTGACCCTGCTGAGGGGCGTACAGTAATAGATGTGGATGAGGGTGGTGGTGCGGTGCAGGTCGCAGTAAATAACGAGGACACCAGGGTGCAGTCTCTTTACCTCTTTACTGAAGATCTCTGAGTCCTCAATCCAGAATACGGTTAACCAGGCTGCGCAAGTCCGGCCGGTCCGATGGCACCTCCAGAGTTCCCTTTGCAGGTGGAAATCTGTGCCTTCCTGCTAGCGCTATGTGTTGTGGTCCTTCCCTGCTGTGCTTACGGAAAGTCCCCACAACTGTTGTGTCTGTTTCTCATGTTCTCTCACAACTCGATTAGATGATGTTCTGCTAATCCGTCCCTCCCGGTGTTATGGTTGGGACGCACCCGTATGATGGGTAGGCTCGGAGCTCTTCCGGGACCCTAGAGTCGCCCCTCTCCACAGGTTGCCCCCTATGTCTATCTTAGGTGATTTAGGTGAGACAGCCCGCCTGTGACTGACTGTCCTGCCGTTGGTTTGAAGTATTGCCTGAAGCTATATATAGAAATACTTCCTCGGCGTTCCGGCCGCCGGTTGTGCGCCTCAGTAGGATGTTGCCTCGGTCTTACAGCACGACTCCTACTGGTATTCTCCTTCTTGCTTTGATCTCGTTTCTCACTCAGCACAATATATCTCGCTTCTGATCCTTTCTTAGGGCACCGCCGCTATGCTGAGCAGGCACGGTCCCGTGACGTTCTCTCTCGTTGCCAGGCCTCTGTCAGGGTCCCAAATCTGACAGGGACCCTACTGAATCTTCCCCCACAACACCCTCTGCCACAAGGTGTTGCCTGTCAACCCAGTCAGCTTTCTCTCTAACTTCCTGCCTGACCCCCAGTTTTACCAGTATGTGAGGAGTGGCCTAATGAATAGTACCCTTAGCTCCCCCTGGAGGCCAGACTGTGAAATGTATTGTGTCTGTGATACCTGGTCAGATGAACTCCTTCAGTGCCATCAGACGTACCATAGCCCCCCTTAGTGGCGGAGCTACAGTACTGCAACGACCAGGACTCTGGGGCGCTGCACTTTCATTAAAGTTTTTCATTTTATTCATTTGGAGCTGGAACCTTTTTTTTTTTTTTTTCCACTAATCTGCATCTTGTCAGGATCGTGTTCCGTGCTCTGCTGGAAATGGTGAGCTGGCTTTTTTTCTCTTTTTGTCTTTATTTTAACAGGATATGCCCACACTTCTTAGGATTCCTCATTGGCTGAATTAAATCAAACTGGCTCATTGCATTATGGGAACTTCCGATTCCGGTATTCGATATTGTAAAACAATCGGAATTCAGTATCGGTACTCCAATACCGCGAATATCGGCTGATACCCGATATTTGCAGTATCGAAATGCTCAACACTACCTAACACTAAGCTCTCCCCCTGCGTCTGTTGCTGGGGAAACCCCTTCAGCCACAATCTATGCAAACACTACCTTATGTCCTACGTCCTAACCTATGTCTTTCATGCATCATATGACAATGCATTATAATACCTTACAATAGCACATTACATAGGCAAACATCTTACACTTCACATGATGTACACAAGACACAGGACATTATTCAGATTACACATTACGTTATACACAGTGGTGATGTCTTCAAGGGGGAGCAGGGCAATATGTCCATCTCCTTCCAGTAGACCAACCAAGTTGAGAACTATATTAAAGAAAACTGCATTTACAGATTTCCAAGAATTTTCTCTTGATAATTTACAACAATTTTGCCATTTGTGGCCTACTCTGCAGAGGGCCAATAGAACAAAAAAGCTGACGCACCACCAGATAATAATCTAATAAATTTCAGGGGGGTGCAGAGAAGTGGCTAATAAAGGACCATCAAAAAAAGAAGAAAAAAGAGGCCACAACATAATCCGCACACCACCAATGCAATATATGAAAAAGAACAACTTTTATTGGTAACAAATACTAAAAGCAATTAAAAACAATACAGAAACAGAGAGCTCCCCTGAAGGGCCTGTTCAAGGTGCAACATGCATATATAATCAAAGTAACCCACCTGGCGCAGCATAATAAACAACTATACTATGTGCTGGGTGGATCATGCAACCTATAATAAGACTGCAAATCCCTATCTATACAAACTCCCGGCAGATCTAGAGACAAAAAATGAAAGTCCCCAAGATAAATATTATGGACTGACTCAATGTGCGTGCTACCTTGTATATAAAAATATGACCCAGCTTTAATAAGGAATAATGTAGCTACACAAAGGCTGGACACAAGGGGTCCCACAGCCGTGGAGATCCCTAACCAATCCACAGAGGCACAACACTAAATAGCCAGGGAGTACCCAAAGGGTAAAAAAAGGGGGTAACCTGAGCAGCCGGTGGGAGGAACAGGACCAAGAGGCAGGAGGACCCAACGCGTATCGCGGTTACTGAGACCGCTTCGTCAGGGGAAGTCAGAGGGCCAAAACATGCAAGTTAGAATTTACTTTGCAGGAAGCTGAGAGGGGTCTCCTGATCGAAGAAGCGTTTGGTGCAGGTGTTCAAACCGGTGCAGAGTGCTACAGGGTAAAGTCATGCCACATGCAGGTGTAAGGAGTTAAAAGCACAAGAAGAGTCTGGGGGCGGTTACCTTCTTGGCTCTGTGCCCGGAACCATTGAGCTGTGCTGCGGGTTCCCTAGGGAGAGACTGAGAGACTGGGACAGAAAGGAAGCAGCCACAGGGTGGGAAAGGGACGCGCGCAGGAGACAGAGCAGCGTGCAGAGCAGGGTGCAGCTGCGCTTCAGAAGAGAGAGAGAGAGAGAGAGCTCCTGGTCTGAGGACAAATAGAGAGAGACTGCCCAGAAAGACTGTATCTCGTGAGTACATAAAGCGGACTCTGCTGTGACTGGAGAGGGGCACTTTGAGACCCGTTTTAGAGACTATGACACCCTGGTCCCCGCGGTAACAGTACAGAGCCCCTGACTCCTGGTACAGAGACTTAACATTGCAGAGCCCCTGTTTTCCTGGTACAGAGACTTAACATTGCGGAGCCCCTGTTTTCCTGGTACAGAGACTTAACATTGCGGAGCCCCTGTTTTCCTGGTATAGAGACAACAGTGCGGAGCCCCGATTTCCAGGTTGTGCTGTAAAAGTTAAAGACTCAGAGCCTGTGCATACCACATTAACTCCCGAAACCCCAGGCAGCAGGCTCTCAGAGACTACTCTGCCCACGGACAACAGAGGGACGTCAAGTGCCACTGTTTCTCGGCGCCTACGTTGGAGAAGACGACCCTCCAAGCAAGTCATCTTCAGACTGATAAGTGTTCTTTTCTCAAGGAATCCTGTGTTGTGATTCGGTTATTTGGCTCCCCCAGTGGTCGCTTGTGGTACTGGTGTCTTGTGAGCTTTTCACCTGTTTCTATCAGGATGTGGGAGTTTCCTATTTAGCCTTGTTCGTCAGTCATTCCAATGCCGGCCATCAATGTAACCAGAGTCTTTCTGTTGCATGTACCTGCTCCCAGTCTGCTGACCAGCTAAGTTGGACATTTCTGTCCTTAGTCTATTTTTGTATGTTTTGTCCAGTTTGCAGTTATGTGATTCTCTGCAGCTGGAAGCTCTTGTGGGCTGAAATTGCCACTCCGGTGCCATGAGTTGGCACATGAGTTTAAGGTAATTTCAGGATGGTTTTTGATAGGGTTTTGTAGCTGACTGCGAAGTCCACTATTGTATCCTTCTGCTATCTAGTTAGTGGGCCTCGCTGTGCTAAATCTGTTTTCATACTACGTTTGTCTTTTCACCTTGACTCACCGTTATTATATGTGGGGGGCTACTATCTCCTGTGGGGATTTTCCTCTGGAGGCAAGCCAGGACTGTGTTTCATCTATTAGGGGTAGTTAGTCCTCCGGCTGGTGCAAGACGTCTAGCGAAAACATAGGCACGTTCCCTGGCTACTATTAGTTGTGTGTATAGGTTTAGCATCGCGGTCAGCTCTAGTTTCCATCACCCGAGAGCTTGTCCGTTTTTCTATGTTTCTGATGTTCCCCTGCCATTGGGAACCATAACAGTATGGCCGGCCTACATGTTTAATCTATGGGCTGAAGCAGGAGAGAAAAAGGAACTGTGTGGAATTTTTTTTTTTTTTTCTCTGAAGTTGCACTCCAGCTCTAATTGCAGTCTCCTGCTTTCCTCTCCTCTTAACCCCTGAATGGCTCAGATTTTATCTGTTGAAATATGGATCTCCAGAGTCTGGCTACAAATTTGAATAATCTTGCTGCTAAAGTTCAGAATATACAAGATTTTGTTATACATGCTCCTCGGTCTGAACCTAAAATTCCTTTACCAGAGTTTTTCTCCGGAGATCGATCTTGTTTTCTGAATTTTAAATACAATTGTAAATTGTTTCTTTCTCTGAGATCTCACTCTGCTGGAGATCCTGCACAGCAGGTTAAAATAGTGATTTCATTATTGCGGGGTGACCCTCAAAATTGGGCATTTTCATTGGCGCCAGGGGATCCTGCGTTGCTCAATGTGGATGCGTTTTTTCTGGCCTTAGGGTTGCTTTATGAGGAACCTAATTTAGAGATACAGGCTGAAAAGGCCTTGATAGCCCTCTCTCAGGGGCAAGATGAAGCCGAAATATATTGCCAAAAATTTTGAAAATGGTCTGTGCTTACTCAGTGGAATGAGTGCGCTCTGGCGGCAAATTTCAGAGAAGGTCTCTCTGATGCCGTAAAAGACGTCATGGTGGGGTTTCCTACGCCTACGGGTCTGAATGAGTCCATGACAATGGCTATTCAGATTGATCGGCGTTTACGGGAACGCAAACCTGTGCACCATTTGGCGGTGTCTTCTGAGAGGGTACCAGAGAGTATGCAATGTGATAGTTTTCTGTCCAGAAGCGAACGACAGAATTATAGGCGCAAAAATAAGTTGTGCTTCTATTGTGGGAATTCAACTCATGTTATATCAGCATGCTCAAAACGTACAAACAAAGTTGCTAAATCCTCTGCTATTGGCACTTTGCAGTCCAAGTTTATTTTGTCTGTGACTTTAATTTGTTCGTTATCTTCTATTGTCGCGGATGCTTATGTGGATTCTGGTGCCGCTTTGAGTCTTATGGATTGGTCCTTTGCCAGGCGCTGTGGGTTTGATCTAGAGCCTCTGGAAGTCCCTATACCTTTAAAGGGTATTGATTCTACACCATTGGCTAGTAATAAACCACAATACTGGACACAAGTGGCTATGCGTATGACTCCAGACCATCAGGAGGTGATTCGCTTCCTTGTGTTGTTTAATCTACATGATGTATTAGTGCTGGGATTGCCATGGTTGCAAACCCATAACCCAGTCCTTGACTGGAAAACAATGTCTGTACTAAGCTGGGGATGTCAGGGAAATCATGGGGGCGCACCTTTGGTTTCCATTGCTTCATCTATTCTCTCTGAGATCCCGGCTTTTTTGTCTGATTATTGTGATGTTTTTGAGGAGTCTACTCTTAATTCTCTTCCCCCTCACAGAGATTGTGATTGCGCCATAGATTTGATTCCTGGCAGTAAATTTCCTAAGGGTCGTTTATTCAATCTGTCTGTACCTGAACATGCTGCTATGCGAGAGTATATTAGGGAGTCCTTGGAAAAAGGACATATTCGTCCTTCTTCGTCTCCTTTAGGAGCAGGGTTCTTTTTTGTAGCCAAAAGAGATGGTTCTTTGAGACCTTGTATTGATTATAGACTCTTAAATAAGATCACAGTCAAATATCAGTATCCTTTGCCATTGCTGACAGATTTATTTGCTCGCATTAAGGGAGCTAAGTGGTTCTCTAAGATTGATCTTCGCGGTGCGTATAATTTGGTGCGAATTAAGCAGGGGGATGAGTGGAAAACCGCATTTAATACGCCCGAGGGCCATTTTGAGTATTTGGTAATGCCTTTTGGTTTGTCAAATGCCCCTTCGGTCTTTCAGTCTTTTATGCACAATATTTTCCGTGAATATCTGGATAAATTCATGGTTGTGTATCTGGATGATGTTTTGATTTTTTCGGATGACTGGGAGTCTCATGTTCAACAGGTTAGGAAGGTTTTTCAGGTTTTGCGGACCAATTCTCTGTTTGTAAAGGGTGCAAAGTGTGTTTTTGGGGTTCAGAAGATTTCTTTTCTGGGGTACATTTTTTCCCCTTCTTCTATTGAGATGGATCCTGTTAAGGTTCGGGCAATTTGTGACTGGACGCAGCCGACTTCTCTTAAGAGCCTTCAGAAATTTTTGGGCTTTGCTAATTTTTATCGTCGATTCATAACTGTTTTTTCTAGCGTGGTCAAGCCTTTGACTGATTTGACTAAAAAAGGTGCTGATGTTGCCGATTGGTCTCCTGCTGCTCTGGAGGCCTTTCGAGAGCTTAAGCGCCGCTTTTCTTCTGCCCCTGTGTTGCGCCAGCCTGATGTTTCACTTCCTTTTCAGGTGGAAGTTGATGCTTCCGAGATTGGAGCGGGGGCGGTTTTGTCACAGAAAAGTTCAGATGGTTCAGTGATGAGACCTTGTGCGTTCTTTTCTCGAAAATTTTCGCCCGCCGAGCGAAACTATGATGTTGGTAATCGGGAGCTTTTGGCGATGAAATGGGCATTCGAGGAGTGGCGTCATTGGCTTGAGGGTGCTAGACATCAGGTGGTGGTCTTGACTGATCACAAGAATTTGATTTATCTTGAGTCGGCCAGACGTCTGAATCCTAGACAGGCGCGCTGGTCGTTGTTTTTCTCTCGGTTTAATTTTGTGGTCTCGTATCTGCCAGGTTCTAAAAATGTGAAGGCTGATGCCCTTTCTAGGAGTTTTGAACCTGATTTCCCTGGTGATTCCAAACCTACGGGTATCCTTAAGGATGGGGTGATATTGTCTGCTGTCTCCCCTGACCTGCGACGTGCTTTACAAGAGTTTCAGGCGGATCGGCCTGATCGTTGTCCGCCTGGTAGATTGTTTGTGCCGGATGAGTGGACCAGTAGAGTCATCTCGGAGGTTCATTCTTCTGCGTTGGCAGGTCATCCGGGAATTTTTGGTACCAGGGATTTGGTGGCTAGGTCCTTCTGGTGGCCTTCCCTGTCTCGGGACGTGCGTACTTTTGTGCAGTCTTGTGATGTTTGTGCTCGGGCCAAGCCTTGTTGTTCTCGGGCTAGTGGATTGTTGTTGTCCTTGCCTATTCCTAAGAGGCCTTGGACACACATCTCTATGGATTTTATTTCTGATCTCCCTGTTTCTCAGAAAATGTCTGTCATCTGGGTGGTGTGTGACCGTTTTTCTAAGATGGTTCATTTGGTACCTTTGCCCAAGTTGCCTTCCTCATCTGAGTTGGTGCCTCTGTTTTTTCAGAATGTGGTTCGGTTGCATGGTATCCCGGAGAATATAGTTTCTGACAGGGGATCCCAGTTTGTGTCCAGATTTTGGCGGGCGTTTTGTGCCAGGATGGGCATTGATTTGTCTTTTTCGTCTGCATTTCATCCTCAGATGAATAGCCAGACGGAGCGTACTAATCAGACCTTGGAGACTTATTTGAGGTGTTTTGTGTCTGCTGATCAGGATGACTGGGTCACTTTTTTGCCGTTGGCAGAGTTTGCCCTTAATAATCGGGCCAGTTCTGCCACTTTGGTTTCCCCTTTCTTTTGCAATTCGGGGTTCCATCCTCGTTTTTCATCTGGTCAGGTGGAATCTTCGGATTGTCCTGGAGTAGATACTGTGGTGGACAGGTTGCATCGTATTTGGGGTCAGGTGGTGGACAATTTAAAGTTGTCCCAGGAGAGGACTCAGCATTTTGCTAATCGCCATCGTCGTGTTGGTCCTCGTCTTCGTGTTGGGGACTTGGTGTGGTTGTCTTCCCGTTTTGTCCCTATGAGGGTCTCTTCTCCTAAGTTTAAGCCTCGGTTCATCGGTCCTTATAGGATTTTGGAAATTCTTAACCCTGTGTCTTTTCGTTTGGACCTCCCAGCATCCTTTGCTATCCATAATGTTTTCCATCGGTCGTTATTGCGGAGGTACGAGGTGCCAGTTGTGCCTTCTGTTGAGCCTCCTGCTCCTGTGCTGGTTGAGGGTGTATTGGAGTACATGGTGGAGAAAATCTTGGACTCCCGTGTTTCCAGACGGAGACTTCAATATCTGGTTAAGTGGAAGGGCTACGGTCAGGAGGATAATTCTTGGGTTTCAGCTTCAGATGTTCATGCCTCTGATTTTGTCCGTGCCTTTCATAGGGCTCATCCAGATCGCCCTGGTGGTTCTTGTGAGGGTTCGGTCCCCCCTCCTTAAGGGGGGGTACTGTTGTGATTCGGTTATTTGGCTCCCCCAGTGGTCGCTTGTGGTACTGGTGTCTTGTGAGCTTTTCACCTGTTTCTATCAGGATGTGGGAGTTTCCTATTTAGCCTTGTTCCTCAGTCATTCCAATGCCGGCCATCAATGTAACCAGAGTCTTTCTGTTGCATGTACCTGCTCCCAGTCTGCTGACCAGCTAAGTTGGACATTTCTGTCCTTAGTCTATTTTTGTATGTTTTGTCCAGTTTGCAGTTATGTTATTCTCTGCAGCTGGAAGCTCTTGTGGGCTGAAATTGCCACTCCGGTGCCATGAGTTGGCACATGAGTTTAAGGTAATTTCAGGATGGTTTTTGATAGGGTTTTGTAGCTGACTGCGAAGTCCACTATTGTATCCTTCTGCTATCTAGTTAGTGGGCCTCACTGTGCTAAATCTGTTTTCATACTACGTTTGTCTTTTCACCTTGACTCACCGTTATTATATGTGGGGGGCTACTATCTCCTGTGGGGAATTTTCCTCTGGAGGCAAGCCAGGACTGTGTTTCATCTATTAGGGGTAGTTAGTCCTCCGGCTGGTGCGAGACGTCTAGCGAAAACGTAGGCACGTTCCCTGGCTACTATTAGTTGTGTGTATAGGTTTAGCATCGCGGTCAGCTCTAGTTTCCATCACCCGAGAGCTTGTCCGTTTTTCTATGTTTCTGATGTTCCCCTGCCATTGGGAACCATAACAATCCTGCTTAATTCGGTTATATTGTTTAACTCCCGTATTTTTGCATTGTTTTATTGTTAGTTATTTTGCATTGCTTCCTCCCTGCGAGGAGAACCATATCCCTGTTATTAAACCCCTCAACTGTTGGTCTGTCTGTTCCGTGGTGACATACTCAGTACCTGCATTCTATTACATTTGGCGTAGTCAGCAGGATGTCACACGGTAGCGCGGACAGGGCAGACCAAGCAGCTGGGGAAGCTCCCAGGTCTAACATTTCCCTGGGAGCCATGTTGAATAATTTGCCAAGGTTCACTGGGAACAATGTAATGTTGTGGAGTTGGACAGAGCGTATCCGGGGAATGATGCGTATGCACCCCATGACACCAGCCCTGGAGGCAGAAATTGCATTGATGGCCCTGGAGGGGGAGGCGCGGGATTCTGTCACGCATAGGTCCCCCCGGGAGAGAGATACCCTGGACAAAGTGCTGCGCATACTTGAGGAAACGCATGGGGACCCCACTGACGTAGGGGAACTTTGCATGCGACTGTTTCACCGGGTACAACGGGAGGGGGAGACCGTGACCCAATTCATGAACGCCCTACAAGAGCTTCACACTGCTATCAGACGAAAGAAGGGTGTAGGAGTAGGGTCAGTGGATGTGGTGCTCAGAGATCAGCTAGAGACAGGACTGCGTGACGCAATGATGAAACAGGCACTGCGAGAGCGCATGCGAGTAAAGCCAGACATGACTTTCTCTGAGGTTGGCAGTGAAGCGCGTATGCGAGAACAAGAACAGGGAGTGACGGGGCTGGTAGGAAGGGTGCAGAGCGGGGAGGTAACCACCACCGCAGACAATATTCCCCAGTGGGTGGAGGACCCGAGAATGGAGATTAGACAGGTCCGTGAAGAAATGGCGGCCACCAGAAGAACTCTGGCAGAGGGGCCTGGCCCTCTGGTGCGAGACAGAGAAGCTGCCACCCGAAGGGAGGGTGAAACTACCAGGAGGAGAAGCCCTCTTACATGCTACACTTGTGGAGAGTCCGGCCACATTGCTCGATGGTGTCCCCGGCGGAGCCGACCATCCCCACATCCTCCTTTAAACTAGGTGGCTCTGGGCTTGAGGGGTGCCGCAGAACAGAGGAGGAGGAGTAAAAGTCCCCACAGCCTTGTTTCCATGTGCCCTCTGGTCTGGGCAGAAATCAATGGAAGAGCAGTGCGATGCTTGATGGACACCGGCTCACAAGTGACCACCATGCCTGAGAGATATTTCCGCCATCACTTCACAGAGGCGCTACGGCCCGAATGGGGCCCTGTGATCAAACTTATGGCGGCCAATCACTTGCCCATCCCGGTCGCAGGGGTGGTATGGATGAACATAGAAGTCTGCGGAAAAGACCTCGGGAGGAGGAGGATCAGAAGGCGAAGTGGACTGAGTCCGTCCCTGAATTGGTGTGGGCGTATAACAATCGTAAACACAGCACCACCAGATTCCTCCCCTACTCTCTGTTCTTTGGCCGACCCGGGAAGGGACTGGCAGAGCTGGCGCTGGAACCCGAGGAGGACTACCCACGGACGGGGGTGTACTCCTGGGTTCAAGAACATCGTCGTCGGCTGCGGACAATTCAACGTCTAGCGCAGGACCGGCTGCAAGAATTGGAGCATCCCCAGGTAGCTCCTCAAAAGGGGACAGCCCTGCGGCCTGGAGACCGAGTCTTAGTGAGGGAAAAGCGCCCACACAACAAACTAGAGTACCGGTGGGAGAAAAGGCCGTACCGAGTGAAGCGGCGGCTCGGCAACGGGGGCCCCGTTTATGAGGTCCAGCCCGAAACGGAAGAAGGGACTCCCACCCGCACGCTGCACAGGAATATGTTGCGCCCATGTTTGTCTCGAGATCCTGAATCAGTCCAATTGACTCCAGCACCCCCACCGGCGGCGCCAGTAATCAATGTAGATGTGGAAGACGAGGAAGACTCCGAATCTCTTCCAGTGAACCCAGGGACAGGGCTGGTGCCAGATTCTACCAACGTATCGGAGGAAGCCTCGACTCCTCCCACAGCAGCTGACACCACCACCCCTGCTGGTTTGAGACGCTCTGAACGTTCAACGGCTGGTGTACCCCCTGTTCGCTACAATCAGGACGAGTTCATCTGGCAGCAGATTGTGCAAGGACTGGAAGATTGCCAACAGGAACTCCTGAAGATCTCGCCTGTTATGGTTCTCAATGGCAAGAGAACATAGCCCAGCATACATAGGAACTAGCTCTTGGAAGGATGGAAACTTAAACTGACCATGAACTAAACCTGCCGCACAACTAACAGTAGCCGGGTAGCGTAGCCTGCGTTTTATCCCTAGACGCCCAGCGCCGGCCGGAGGACTAACTAATCCTGGCAGAGGAAAACACAGTCCTGGCTCACCTCTAGAGAAATTTCCCCGAAAGGCAGACAGAGGCCCCCACATATATTGGCGGTGATTTAAGATGAAAATGACAAACGTAGTATGAAAATAGGTTTAGCAAAATCGAGGTCCGCTTACTAGATAGCAGGAAGACAGAAAGGGTACTTTCATGGTCAGCTGAAAACCCTATCAATACACCATCCTGAAATCACTTTAAGACTCCAGTATTAACTCATAACATCAGAGTGGCAATTTCAGATCACAAGAGCTTTCCAGACACAGAAACGAAACTGCAGCTGTGAACTGGAACAAAATGCAAAAAACAAACAAGGACAAAAGTCCGACTTAGCTGGAAGTTGTCTGGTAGCAGGAACATGCACAGAAAGGCTTCTGATTACAATGTTGACCGGCATGGAAGTGACAGAGGAGCAAGGTTAAATAGCGACTCCCACATCCTGATGGGAACAGGTGAACAGAGGGGATGATGCACACAAGTTCAATTCCACCAGTGGCCACCGGGGGAGCCCAAAATCCAATTTCACAACAGTACCCCCCCTCAAGGAGGGGGCACCGAACCCTCACCAGAACCACCAGGGCGATCAGGATGAGCCCTATGAAAGGCACGGACCAGATCGGAGGCATGAACATCAGAGGCAGTCACCCAAGAATTATCCTCCTGACCGTATCCCTTCCATTTGACCAGATACTGGAGTTTCCGTCTGGAAACACGGGAGTCCAAGATTTTTTCCACAACGTACTCCAACTCGCCCTCAACCAACACCGGAGCAGGAGGCTCAACGGAAGGCACAACCGGTACCTCATACCTGCGCAACAATGACCGATGAAAAACATTATGAATAGAAAAAGATGCAGGGAGGTCCAAACGGAAGGACACAGGGTTAAGAATCTCCAATATCTTGTACGGGCCGATGAACCGAGGCTTAAACTTAGGAGAAGAAACCCTCATAGGGACAAAACGAGAAGACAACCACACCAAGTCCCCGACACAAAGCCGAGGACCAACCCGACGCCGGCGGTTGGCAAAAAGCTGAGTCTTCTCCTGGGACAACTTCAAATTGTCCACCACCTGCCCCCAAATCTGATGCAACCTCTCCACCACAGCATCCACTCCAGGACAATCCGAAGATTCCACCTGACCGGAGGAAAATCGAGGATGAAACCCCGAATTACAGAAAAAAGGAGACACCAAGGTGGCAGAGCTGGCCCGATTATTGAGGGCAAACTCCGCTAAAGGCAAAAAAGCAACCCAATCATCCTGATCTGCAGACACAAAACACCTCAAATATGTCTCCAAAGTCTGATTCGTCCGCTCGGTCTGGCCATTAGTCTGAGGATGGAAAGCAGACGAGAAAGACAAATCTATGCCCATCCTAGCACAGAATGCACGCCAAAATCTAGACACGAATTGGGTTCCTCTGTCAGAAACGATATTCTCCGGAATACCATGCAAACGAACCACATTTTGAAAAAACAGAGGAACCAACTCGGAAGAAGAAGGCAACTTAGGCAGGGGAACCAAATGGACCATCTTAGAGAAACGGTCACACACCACCCAGATGACAGACATCTTCTGAGAAACAGGAAGATCCGAAATAAAATCCATCGAGATGTGCGTCCAAGGCCTCTTCGGGATAGGCAAGGGCAACAACAATCCACTAGCCCGAGAACAACAAGGCTTGGCCCGAGCACAAACGTCACAAGACTGCACAAAGCCTCGTACATCTCGTGACAGGGAAGGCCACCAGAAGGACCTTGCCACCAAATCCCTGGTACCAAAGATTCCAGGATGACCTGCCAACGCAGAAGAATGAACCTCAGAAATGACTTTACTGGTCCAATCATCAGGAACAAACAGTCTACCAGGTGGGCAACGATCAGGTCTATCCGCCTGAAAATCCTGCAAGGCCCGCCGCAGGTCTGGAGAAACGGCAGACAATATCACTCCATCCTTAAGGATACCTGTAGGTTCAGAATTACCAGGGGAGTCAGGCTCAAAACTCCTAGAAAGGGCATCCACCTTAACATTCTTAGAACCCGGTAGGTATGACACCACAAAATTAAACCGAGAGAAAAACAACGACCAGCGCGCCTGTCTAGGATTCAGGCGTCTGGCGGACTCAAGATAAATTAAATTTTTGTGGTCGGTCAATACCACCACCTGATGTCTAGCCCCCTCAAGCCAATGACGCCACTCCTCAAAAGCCCACTTCATGGCCAAAAGCTCTCGATTCCCAATATCATAATTCCGCTCGGCGGGCGAAAATTTACGAGAAAAAAAAGCACAAGGTTTCATCACGGAGCAGTCGGAACTTCTTTGCGACAAAACCGCCCCAGCTCCGATTTCAGAAGCGTCGACCTCAACCTGAAAAGGAAGAGCAACATCAGGCTGACGCAACACAGGGGCGGAAGAAAAGTGGCGCTTAAGCTCCCGAAAGGCCTCCACAGCAGCAGGGGACCAATCAGCAACATCAGCACCCTTCTTAGTCAAATCAGTCAATGGTTTAACAACATCAGAAAAACCAGCAATAAATCGACGATAAAAGTTAGCAAAGCCCAAAAATTTCTGAAGACTCTTAAGAGAAGAGGGTTGCGTCCAATCACAAATAGCCCGAACCTTGACAGGATCCATCTCGATGGAAGAGGGGGAAAAAATGTATCCCAAGAAGGAAATCTTTTGAACCCCAAAAACACACTTAGAACCCTTCACACACAAGGAATTAGACCGCAAAACCTGAAAAACCCTCCTGACCTGCTGGACATGAGAGTCCCAGTCATCCGAAAAAATCAGAATATCATCCAGATACACGATCATAAATTTATCCAAATAATCACGGAAAATGTCATGCATAAAGGACTGAAAGACTGAAGGGGCATTTGAAAGGCCAAAAGGCATCACCAAATACTCAAAGTGGCCCTCGGGCGTATTAAATGCGGTTTTCCACTCATCCCCCTGCTTAATTCGCACCAAATTATACGCCCCACGGAGATCTATCTTAGAGAACCACTTGGCCCCCTTTATGCGAGCAAACAAATCAGTCAGCAGTGGCAACGGATATTGATATTTAACCGTGATTTTATTCAAAAGCCGATAATCAATACACGGCCTCAAAGAGCCATCTTTCTTAGACACAAAGAAAAAACCGGCTCCTAAGGGAGATGACGAAGGACGAATATGTCCCTTTTCCAAGGACTCCTTTATATATTCTCGCATAGCAGCATGTTCAGGCACAGACAGATTAAATAAACGACCCTTAGGGTATTTACTACCCGGAATCAAATCTATGGCACAATCGCACTCCCGGTGCGGAGGTAATGAACCAAGCTTAGGTTCTTCAAAAACGTCACGATAGTCAGACAAGAATTCAGGAATCCCAGAGGGAATAGATGACGAAATGGAAACCAAAGGTACGTCCCCATGCATCCCCTTACATCCCCAGCTTAACACAGACATAGCGTTCCAGTCGAGGACTGGGTTATGAGATTGCAGCCATGGCAATCCAAGCACCAACACATCATGTAGATTATACAGCACAAGAAAGCGAATAATCTCCTGATGATCCGGATTAATTCGCATAGTTACTTGTGTCCAGTATTGTGGTTTATTACTAGCCAATGGGGTGGAGTCAATCCCCTTCAGAGGTATAGGAGTTTCAAGAGGCTCTAAATCATACCCACAGCGTTTGGCAAAGGACCAATCCATAAGACTCAAAGCGGCGCCAGAGTCGACATAGGCATCCGCGGTAATAGATGATAAAGAACAAATCAGGGTCACAGATAGAATAAACTTAGACTGAAAAGTGCCAATTGAAACTGACTTATCAAGCTTCTTAGTACGCTTAGAGCATGCTGATATAACATGAGTTGAATCACCACAATAAAAGCACAACCCATTTTTTCGTCTAAAATTCTGCCGTTCGCTTCTGGACAGAATTCTATCACATTGCATATTCTCTGGCGTCTTCTCAGTAGACACCGCCAAATGGTGCACAGGTTTGCGCTCCCGCAGACGTCTATCGATCTGGATAGCCATTGTCATGGACTCATTCAGACCCGCAGGCACAGGGAACCCCACCATAACATCCTTAACGGCATCAGAGAGACCCTCTCTGAAATTCGCCGCCAGGGCGCACTCATTCCACTGAGTAAGCACAGACCATTTACGGAATTTTTGGCAGTATATTTCAACTTCATCTTGCCCCTGAGATAGGGACATCAAGGCTTTTTCCGCCTGAAGCTCTAAATGAGGTTCCTCATAAAGCAACCCCAAGGCCAGAAAAAACGCATCCACATTGAGCAACGCAGGATCCCCTGGAGCCAATGCAAAAGCCCAATCTTGAGGGTCGCCCCGGAGCAAGGAAATCACAATCCTGACCTGCTGAGCAGGATCTCCAGCAGAGCGAGATTTCAGGGACAAAAACAACTTGCAATTATTTTTGAAATTTTGAAAGCAAGATCTATTCCCCGAGAAAAATTCAGGCAAAGGAATTCTAGGTTCAGATATAGGAACATGAACAACAAAATCTTGTAAATTTTGAACTTTCGTGGTGAGATTATTCAAACCTGCAGCTAAACTCTGAATATCCATTTTAAACAGGTGAACACAGAGCCATTCCAGGATTAGAAGGAGAGAGAGAGAGGAAGGCTGCAATATAGGCAGACTTGCAAGTGATTCAATTGAAAGCACACTCAGAACTGAAGGAAAAAAAAAATAAATAAATACAATTTTTCAGCAGACTTCTTTTTTCTCTCCTTTCTCTGCCAATTAATTTAACCCTTTGTGGGCCGGTCAAACTGTTATGGTTCTCAATGGCAAGAGAACATAGCCCAGCATACATAGGAACTAGCTCTTGGAAGGATGGAAACTTAAACTGACCATGAACTAAACCTGCCGCACAACTAACAGTAGCCGGGTAGCGTAGCCTGCGTTTTATCCCTAGACGCCCAGCGCCGGCCGGAGGACTAACTAATCCTGGCAGAGGAAAACACAGTCCTGGCTCACCTCTAGAGAAATTTCCCCGAAAGGCAGACAGAGGCCCCCACATATATTGGCGGTGATTTAAGATGAAAATGACAAACGTAGTATGAAAATAGGTTTAGCAAAATCGAGGTCCGCTTACTAGATAGCAGGAAGACAGAAAGGGTACTTTCATGGTCAGCTGAAAACCCTATCAATACACCATCCTGAAATCACTTTAAGACTCCAGTATTAACTCATAACATCAGAGTGGCAATTTCAGATCACAAGAGCTTTCCAGACACAGAAACGAAACTGCAGCTGTGAACTGGAACAAAATGCAAAAAACAAACAAGGACAAAAGTCCGACTTAGCTGGAAGTTGTCTGGTAGCAGGAACATGCACAGAAAGGCTTCTGATTACAATGTTGACCGGCATGGAAGTGACAGAGGAGCAAGGTTAAATAGCGACTCCCACATCCTGATGGGAACAGGTGAACAGAGGGGATGATGCACACAAGTTCAATTCCACCAGTGGCCACCGGGGGAGCCCAAAATCCAATTTCACAACACTCGCCCGTGGAATGGCGAGCAGAAAGAGGGGGGGAATGTAAGGAGTTAAAAGCACAAGAAGAGTCTGGGGGCGGTTACCTTCTTGGCTCTGTGCCCGGAACCATTGAGCTGTGCTGCGGGTTCCCTAGGGAGAGACTGAGAGACTGGGACAGAAAGGAAGCAGCCACAGGGCGGAAAAGGGACGCGCGCAGGAGACAGAGCAGCGTGCAGAGCAGGGTGCAGCTGCGCTTCAGAAGAGAGAGAGAGAGCTCCTGGTCTGAAGACAAATAGAGAGAGACTGCCCAGAAAGACTGTATCTCGTGAGTACATAAAGCGGACTCTGCTGTGACTGGAGAGGGGCACTTTGAGACCCGTTTTAGAGACTATGACACCCTGGTCCCCGCGGTAACAGTACAGAGCCCCTGACTCCTGGTACAGAGACTTAACATTGCGGAGCCCCTGTTTTCCTGGTACAGAGACTTAACATTGCGGAGCCCCTGTTTTCCTGGTACAGAGACTTAACATTGCGGAGCCCCTGTTTTCCTGGTATAGAGACAACAGTGCGGAGCCCCGATTTCCAGGTTGTGCTGTAAAAGTTAAAGACTCAGGGCCTGTGCATACCACATTAACTCCCAAAACCCCAGGCAGCAGGCTCTCAGAGACTACTCTGCCCACGGACAACAGAGGGACGTCAAGCGCCAGTGTTTCTCGGCGCCTACGTTGGAGAAGACGACCCTCCAAGCAAGTCATCTTCAGACTGATAAGTGTTCTTTTCTCAAGGAATCCTGCTTAATTCGGTTATATTGTTTAACTCCCGTATTTTTGCATTGTTTTATTGTTAGTTATTTTGCATTGCTTCCTCCCTGCGAGGAGAACCATATCCCTGTTATTAAACCCCTCAACTGTTGGTTTGTCTGTTCCGTGGTGACATACTCAGTACCTGCATTCTATTACACAGGCACAATAAAATAAAATTTCACCAAGAGTTAGAAAAAAAAGTGAGAGTCGTGAGATGTACTAAAAATTTGATGCAAACACACTAAATTTTGTTTTGGACAAAATTCAGGAGAGAAAGACCAGTTTAGTGTATTCAGGGAGAGCTGTAAGTTATTTGTTACCCTGCGGGTGAGAACAATCATGTCCCTACTGCGAGGGGGTCCTCAGACCTGGGCATTTTTCTTTGTCCCAACAAGCCCCAGAACAATTTTCTGTTGATGCCTTTTTTGACAGTTTATGTCTGATATATGATGATCCTGACAGAATCCAGGTCGCTGAGGCTAAGATCATGAACCTGGCACAGGGGGGTCGCACAGCTAAGGACTACTGTACAGAGTTCCGGCAGTGGTCCACAGAAGTTCTATTGAATGATGCTGCTCTCAGGTGCCAGTTCCAAAGAGGTCTATCCGAGACACTCAAGGATGCTCTGGTCCTCCATGATGCCCCTTGTTCTCTGAAGGAGGCCATGACTCACGCCATACGAATGAACTTCAGAATCCGTGAGAGACAAGGAGAACAGCAGGCTGCATGTTATACTTCCCCAGAGAAGGTCCATTTACCTGAGGTTAAAGTTGCCTGTCTTCATGAGAAGAGAAGACGGAGACAAGATCTTAGACTCTGTCTATACTGTGGTCTCTCTGGACACTTTCTTAAGAATTGCCCAACTTGTCCTCCAGCTATCAAACCATCTGATAAAGCACTGATAAATATGGTGATTTCTTTCAAGAACCAGGTGTTATTAACATTGGGGTTCATTAACTGTGGGTCTGCTGCTAACTTTATTGGCGCACACGCCAAATTCAGTCATAGCCGGCCGGCTGGGGAATTGGCTCTATTGCCTATTCCAGAAAGACCATGGATTCATTTGTCCATAGATTTTATTACAGCTTTGCCTCTGTCTGATGAGAAGACTGCTATCTGGGTGGTAGTTGATCAATTCAGCAAACAAGCTCATTTTGTTTCTTTGTCGGGATTACCTAATGCACAGACACTCTCCAGGTTGTTTATTTCTCATATTGTAATGTTACATGGGATCCCTCTGAACATTGTATCTGATAGGGGAGTACAATTTGTCTCTAAATTTTGGAGAACTTTTAGCAGTAAACTAAGGATTGACTTGTCATTTTCATCTGCTTATCACCCTGAAACCAATGGTAAGACTAAGAGGACAAATCAACCTTTGGACCAAATTTTAAGGTGCTATGTGGCAGGACTGGCCTTTGTTTTCACCTCTCGCTGAGTTTTCTTTTAACAGTTGAGTAAATCAATCTACCAGAACCTCACCGTTCTTCCGTAATTATGGTTTTCATCCCCATTTTGGTGAATTTTCTAGGATTAGTTCTGAATGCCCTGGGGTGGAAGTTGCCATTCAGAGACTTAGGTATCTCTGGAGGGAGGTTCAAAAGGACTGCCCAGATTTGCCAAAAACGAAAGGCCGATAGAAGACGTTCGGTGGGTCCTGTTTTTAAGATTGAGGATAAGGTTTGGTTGTCTTCTAGGAACATTAAACTTAAAGTGCTGTCGGCAAAGTGGAGGCCAAAGTTTATTGTTCCATATGAGATCCTAGAGGTGGTCAATCCTGTAGCATTTAGAGTAAAGCTTTCTCCATTCCTTCGAATACCTAAGGCCGGTTTCACATTTGCGGTTGTGTACGCAGCGTTTCTTATGCAATTATCCGCATGCATTGTATATTCCTATATTTAACATTAGGGACGCATGTGTCTGCATTCAGGTGCATTTGGCCGCGTTTGACGACGCATGCGTCGTTTCGTCTGCGGTTTGGCACGGTAAACGATACATGTAGTAATTTTAGAGGCGTCAATTTGCCGCCTAGAAACGTATGCGGTTGTTAGCGGATGGAATGCGGCAAAAAAACGTATTGCTGTCTATGTGAACGCATGCGGCCACAAGCACATGCGCTTGCTTGCGTTTGTGAACGCATGCGTTGCACCAGAGAAAAACATGTCTAAACATTAATTAGCCACCTCCCACATACAAGGTGATAAAGGGAGGGAGTGGACATTTGCAGGTCACTACTCAGCAGACAGAGAACCAGACCAGAATGCCAAAAGCACCTTGGAGGAAACAAAACTGAACAATGTGAGTATATCCTAGCCAATGCCTTTATTTTCTATTTTCTGTCTCTACATGTCCTAATTTCTGCCATTTCTTTCATTCTGCATGCATCAGAATGTCATCTTCTTCTGATGAGGAGCAACGTCATGGGCCTTCTCAAGCCGAACATGTCAGTGAAGTGAGTACTCAACTCCTCAGATTGGTAAGTATTCACTGTCACATCTACACATGTGACAATTTTTTTTTCCATTTTTTAGAGCACTTGTTCCACTGCGGCAGAGGGTGAGCAGGAGCAGCGGGGTCACGGTCGGGTGGCAAGGCGGCAGCGTGTAAGTATACCTGGCTGACTGTTTACTGTATCCTCACTTTAGTATTCTTGAATCTTCCTTTCTTTACTTTCCTCTTTCTTTACATTTTTCTTCTGGACTCCTTTTTTATCTTGACTTTCATTATTCATGTCATTTCTCAGCCTCTGTTTTCTTTCTTTTCCTTATGTTAATGTATCCAACATTAATGTATTCATTTATTTGTTAGGTTCCAGAACGGGATGAGGACCTCATTGACAACGATATCGTCATCTCCCTGGTCCATGAGCGAGTCCCGTTGTGGGACACCCGGGTTCCGCAGCACTCGGACAACGTGACGATCCGGTGGCTATGGAATGAGGTGGCCAAAGCGATGTGGGATGGCTGGGACAACGCCCCGACTCGGGTCCGAAATGCATTTTGTAAGTATTGCAACGCAGTGTGATGCAGCAGAGACCTTGGCCGTGATCACTAAAACTGTGTGTGATAACAGAAACTCTCATGAGTTTTTCTCATCACACACAGTTGTGTGAGCATGGCCAAAAGTCCATTGTCTAACCCTTATTTTTTGTTTTTTCAACAGTGCTCAAAGTCAAAACACGTTGGCGGATTTTTTCGGTGTGTTAGGTTGAGTTGTATTGCCATAATCTATATATTTCTATTCAACAGGAGTTCGCGTTTTGTAATTTTTTTGGTATTAATTTTTTTTTTCCTTTTTTCACAGCACATGGAGCAGCACTGTTGACCCAGGTTCTGGAGCGTTCCTTCATCAGACAGCCATGGACCCGTCCCATCCATCCAGCAGCGCTGCAGCAAGTGGGCCTGCCACACTAACTGGAGACCAGGAAGCTGGTCCATCAGGTGTTCCCCTTTCCCAGTCCTCTGCCTCTGCCCCTTTTTTTTTTGGACTCCTCCCGGCAGCGGCAGAGGGCATCGGACAGGTCACTCATGCCCGAGTTTTTGCACTTGAGCTCGGTTTTTCACGATGGACTTAAGGCTTTGGGTGACCGACTGGATACTGCCATTAGCCATATGAATACACGTATCCAGGAGGTCACCAAAAGCCTTGACCAAGTAAAAGCCGACCTCCAGAGGCCAGCACATCATTTTTTTAATCAAATTGAACAGGGCATGTCGGAACACCTTACTCCTGATCTCCAGCTTAGTGTCATGCAGGCCTGCAATGCTGCTTATGTGCAGGCTATGCAGCAGAGTCGGTATTTTCAGCAGACAGTGGCGGCATATCCACCTGTGCCTACACTGTTACGCTTGACCTCAATGCCGACCTCTGCTGCATACCACTGCACGGCCACCTCCATTCCAAGCACTGCCGGACACCACTACAGCACCACCACCATGCCGAGTGCTGTAGGACAGCCCACCGCCACCACCAGGAAAACTGCTGCTCCTGCTTGGACCTCCTCCACTGACACCACCATGCAGCAGCAGGACCCTGGCATGGCCTTCCGCTCTGCCACCACGATGCAGCAGGACCCTGGCATGGTCTTCCGCTCCGCCACCACGATGCAGCAGGACCCTGGCATGGCCTTCCGCTCCACCACCATGATGCAGCAGGACCCTGGCATGGCCTTCCGCTCCGACACCACGATGCAGCAGGACCCTGGCATGGCCTTCCAACCTGCTACCGCAACCATGCAGCAGCAGCAGCGGGACAAAGACACTGACAGTTCGGCCACTATGACCAGGCCAGAAATGATCCCGCCGAGGCTCCCCAGACCGCAGCGCCGATCCCAAAAAGGAAACAAAAAAAGGCGGACTATTTCTATTCCTCCCCCCTCACCTCCCAATGTGTCTGTAATGTCAGGTTTGTCTCATCCTTCCAGTGTGTCTCAGCCCTCTCATGCGTCGAGCCCCATCCCCGATCTGCCAGACCCCAGTAACTTAATTGCCCCTTCTCCTGCCACCCCTGCGTTGTCCACAGTTAGTCAAGCTTCACAGCTACATACTCCCGCAGTTAATTTTTTTTTGTTAACAAAATAAATAATAATGTTTTTTTCCCCCAAAGATGTTTGGTTAATTGTGTATTTCGCCACCGGCAACACACACCGTGCGCCAAATAAAACACGGCGCCACACACTTTATTTTTGCCCACATCATAGCTTCAGTAGTTAGCAAGTACAACACTGCAGCTTTGTGTGTCTTTAGTATAGAGATATGAGGTGGGCCAAAAAATTTATACTTGTATTTTCTTGATAATCTCTTCCTTCTGCTTAGTCTGTGACTAGTGTTGCAGACTGAAGAGAAAATGGCGGCAATACAATGCAGAACTATACTCAACAGGTCATGTGTCCAAAAACTAATTAGTTAGGACACCTGACCTGGTGAGTAGAGAACTGCCTTATATAACCTACATTTTCTCTTCTGTGTACGTTATCTATTTCACACAAAGTGAAGGGACGATCATACAATGGGTCATACAAGGCATATCTATGCTCACCTGGCCATGTGTCAGAAATAGTGAATTCATGAGGCTGTTATATGTGCATCATGAATTAACTATTTCTGACACCTGATTTGATGAGTATAGATCTGTTTTGTATTAAACAGCCATTGTCTCTTCAGTCTGAGTCCAATAGATACTGCAGAACAGAATCAGGACGCAATGATGTCAACAACATTACCACTAACATCCTAAGGCTGCCGTCACACTAGCAGTATTTGGTCAGTATTTTACATCAGGATTTGTAAGCCAAAACCTGGAGTGGAACAATTAGAGGAAAAGTATAATAGAAACATATTTACCACTTCTGCATTTATCACCCACTCCTGGTTTTGGCTTACAAATACTGATGCAAAATACTGACCAAATACTGCTAGTGTGACGGCAGCCTTGGTTTGTAGAGGAAATACATAGGAGACACGGTCAAGATACCAAAAAATAAAGTTTATTAACAACAAATATTAGGAACATTTAAAAAAATAACTGGTACAGACCAAATCCCAACAGGACATTTACACAACATTGTCCTGCCATGACACACGTCCAATATCAGAATCAAAAAAGGCAGCAAATTGGTTCCGCATGTGGCCAACTTCAGCAGTTGACCGCAGCGGGTGATGCCGGTAATCTGGCAATGGGTTTCCAACTGGTTCATCCAGTTCAATGTTGGGTTGCTCCTTAGCCATTATGTAATTGTGGAGAACCACACAGGCTTTGACCACCTCATCGACTGTCTCCATTTTTAGATTAATGGCTGTTGCAAGAATGCGCCATTTTGAGACTAGAATCCCAAAGGTACACTCTACTGTTCTTCGGGCCCTGGTCAGTCTGTAGTTAAAGATCCTTTTAGTGTGGTTCAAGTCCCGACTGGAATATGGCTTCAGTAGGTTTTCACACGTCTGAAAGGCCTCATCTCCAACCATAACAAATGGCATTGGTGGACCTTGAGTGTTGGGGAGAGGTCGTGGCTGTGGAAAATTAAAATTTTTGCCATACACACAGCGCCCCATATCCAAGTTCTTGAAAGTCTGGGAATCGTTGTCATGGCCAAAAGATCCAATGTCCATGGCGATGAAGCGACAGTCCGCATCTGCTATTGCCATGAGAACAACAGAAAAATATTTTTTATAGTTGAAGTACTCCGATCCTGTTCAGGCTCGTTTGATAATGCGGATGTGCTTTCCATCCACCGCTCCCAAACAGTTGGGGAAATCACACACACTCCAGAATTTTTCAGCAATTTCAGTCCACATGTCCGCGGTGGGTAGGGGTATAAACTCATCCCAGAGAACATTCCACAAAGCCCGGCAGGTGTCCGCAACTATTCCGGACAGGGTGGAAATTCCAAGCCGGTATTGGAAGTGGAGGGATGATAAACCCGGTTGCCAGATATCTGTAATAAAGTAAATTAAAAAAAATTAACAATCAATTCTATTTATGGTGTTGTTCTGCTAAAGACATAAAGGAAAATACAAAGAATACATGTCAGAACAACCAAAATTAGGGCTGGCATTTGTTTTAGAATTGTTACGTACCTTAATGTAACCAGCAGACGTTCCTCTGGTGGAATCGCTCTACGGAGCTGGGTGTCCTGTCTCCGGATGGCTCCTTGGACACGAGCAAGCAAATCCCGGAAAGAGTCTTGTGACATCCTTGTATATTCCGGGAATTTGTCCGGGTTGGCATTAAGCTCGCCATACAGCGTGTGACAGGCTCCACGGCTCTCACGTAGTTCGATAATGGGGTGTTGCCAAAAACTCCTATGCTGTGTCCTTCTCCATCTTTCGCGATTTCTGTGTTGCTCCCAAGCAAACACACAGGCAAGAAACAGCTTGATGCTTAAATCCAGGTTGAAATAAAAGCTCTCCATGCGAAGATTCATCATGACACAGGATACAGTAGCACACTGTTAAGATTTCAGCAGTCCTAGGGTCTGTATATAGATATCCCATAATACACGCCCTCTGTAGTCCCATTGGCGGTGTCTGGTTATCTAGAATTTTCTCCTGTAAAATTTTCCACCATGCGCACAAAAAACGCAAACATATGACAAAACTCATGGAAAAGTGTGAAAACGGGGCGTTTTATTAACCACATGCGTTCCCGCATGCGTCTAAAAAACGCTGCGTTTGTACGTGTTTCTATGCGTTTTTTCCTGCACTTGTGGATACTGATTAAACGCTGCGGATTCGAACGCAAATGTGAAACTAGCCTAACGCATTTCATAAATCCCTATTAAATTAGTATGTCTCTTCTGCATTGTCTCCCTCATCCCCGTCCCCTCCGCTTTCAGTAGATGGTGGCCTAGAGTATGAGGTTCAGGGGGTTGTGGATTCTTGGAGGGTCTGTAATTCCCTCCAGTACCTCATTCACTCGAGGGGATATGTACCAGAGGAGAGATCCTGGTTCCCTTCTCGCGATGTGAAGGTCGATCGGTTTGTCAGGGCCTTCCATCTAAAATTTCCTGGAAAGCCTTTGGGTCCGGTGGCCCCCCTAGAAGAGGGAGTACTGTCACGGTTCCACCCCTCAGTGTCTCTAGGATGCAGTTACTGACAGTTTGGCCGTCCAATCTGGCGCAAGGGTGTGCTGAGCTCTCAGTGTGTTGATTGACAGCTCGACTATCCCATCTGAGACTGTGAGGTGTCGGCAGTCTCCAAGTGCTCATTATTCCAGGTAAATGCCATGCTTCTTAACTGAGCTGTGTGTCCCAGAACTCTGCCAGATGTACATTCAGCTTGTGTGGTTTGTTCTCCTTTGCCTTGAGTTCTGTATGCTTGATCTGTTGCCTGACCTTGGACTTCGTTCTGACCATCTGCCTGTATAACCCCTTCAGCTCTGATCCATTATCCTCCCGATACTCTGACCTCTGAAAGTTACGTGACAACGCTTTTGTCTCTTCCTTCTGTTTATGACGTACCCTCCTGGCTTCTGTCCTTGGACTCCTTGACTACTCTGGCTTACGGCTTGGCCATGAGAAGTGACTAGCATCACATTTTCACTATATAATACTAATGTCCACTTCACAAAGGTGGTACACCCATCCACGGGAGTTACCATGTAGGTTCTTTCTTTAACTCTGGCCCTAGTTGGTTTCTCTGGGTTTTGCTGCTAGGTCACAAGAGTTTCTGACAAAGTCTGTTAAAGCGTGTTGAGCCTCCCATGCACCAACCGGCCCCCTTTCAACCTGTTGTCCTGACCTTGGCCGGCCACGGTACCTTGTGTTAAAACTGGAAATGACTTGCAATAGCAAGCATGTCTGTCTAGTCATCATCTCCTTGCCGATCTTTGCTGCTTAACCGTTGGCGAACGTCTACTAGGCCTGGAGCAGAAAGGACTGAAGCTCGGCTCTTGACATGCGACGTCTGGTCTCTGGGGCTTGAGCAAAGTAGGGCGCAGGTCTTGGTCTTGGCTGTGCAGATGGAACTCGGGATTTTCCCGGATGTAGTCTGAACTTTGTCAGACGGGGACCAGCACCTTGGTGGCGCAGGCTTCCCGCTGAGGCCAGCTACACATAAATTACACACAAGTGGACTCAAGTTACTAATTATGTGACTTCTGGAGGCAATTGGTCACTACGGATTTTATGAAGGGCTATCAAACCAAAGAGGGGCATTTGAATACAAATGCTTTTCAAATTTATATTATTAAAATATTTAGAAAACCATGTATCATTTCATTTACACTTCACAATTGCTTGCTACTTTGTGTTGGTATGTCATATAAAATCTCAATAAAATACATTTAAAGGGAACCTGTCACCCCCAAAATCGAAGGTGAGCTAAGCCCACTGGCATCAGGGGCTTATCTACAGCATTTTGTAATGCTGTAGATAAGCCCCCGATGTATCCTGAAAGATGAGAAAAAGAGGTTAGATTATACTCACCCATGGGCGGTCCCGCTGCGGCCGATGGGCGTCGCGGTCCGGTCCAGCGCCTCCCATCTTCTTACGATGACGTCCTCTTCTTGTATTCACGCTGCGGCTCCGGTGCAGGCGTACTTTGTCTGCCCTGCGCCGGAGCCACAGCGTGAAAACAAGAAGAGGACGTCATCGTAAGAAGATGGGAGGCCCCGGACCGAACCGCGACGCTCATCGGATTGGACTGCCCACCCAGGTGAGTATAATCTAACCTCTTTTTCTCATCTTTCAGGATATATTGGGGGCTTATCTACAGCATTACAGAATGCTGTAGATAAGCCCCTGATGCCAGTGGGCTTAGCTCACTTTCAATTTTGGGGTTGACAGGTTCCCTTTAAGTTTGTGGGTGTCACCTGAAAGAATGTGGACAAGTTCACGGGGTATGAATACTTTTTCAAGGCACTATATATGTAGAGAATGGGAGGCCCCATAGCAAAGATAACTGTTAGGCCCCTTTTAGGGTATGTGCACACGTCAGGATTTCTTGCAGAAATTTCCTGAAGAAAACCGGAAATTTTCTGCAAGAAATCTGCATTTTTTTTTTTGCGTTTTTTTCGCATCTTTTTTAGCATTTTTCAAGCGTAATTAGCTTGCAGAATGCTAAAGTTTTCCAAGCGATCTGTAGCATCGCTTGGAAAACTGACTGACAGGTTGGTCACACTTGTCAAACATAGTGTTTGACAAGTGTGACCAACTTTTTACTATAGATGCTGCTTATGCAGCATCTATAGTAAAAGATAGAATGTTTAAAAATAATAAAAAAAATTAAAAAATGGTTATACTCACCCTCTGCAGACGGTCGATATCCTCAGCGGCGTCCGTTCCTAGATGGTGTGGTTCAGGACCTTCCATGACGTCGTGGTCACGTGAGCAGTCACATGACCGGTCTCGCGACCAATCACAAGACAGCGACGTCATCGCAGGTCCTGAACCACATCATCTATAGGAACCGAAGCGGCAGCATGCAGCGGTGAGAGGCGGGAACACTCCGGGGGCCATCGAAGGTGAGTATATGACTATTTTTTATTTTTATTCTTTTTTTTACCAATTATATGGTGCCCAGTCCGTGGAGGAGAGTCTCCTCTCCTCCACCCTGGGTACCAACCGCACATAATCTGCTTACTTCCCGCATGGTGTGCACAGCCCCGTGCGGGAAGTAAGCAGATCAATGCACCCCTAGGTGTGCGGAATCCCCGCAATTCCGCATTTTTAATGAACATGTTGCTTTTTTTTCCGCAATGCAATTTTTTCGCGGAAAAAAATGCAACATTTGCACAAAAAATGCGGAATACACTGTAAATAATAGGAGGCGTATGTTAGCTTTTTTTCACGTTTTTATCACGTTTTTATAGCGAAACGTGAAAAAAACCGCGAAAAATACTGAACGTGTGCACATGGCCTTAAGGATTACTTGATACTGCTACACCACTAATCTGATATGATTGGACATACTGGTATCTTAATCCTATTTTTTTGACTAAAGGCCCCGTCTCACTAAGCGATTTACCAACGATCACGACCAGCGATACGACCTGGCCGTGATCGTTGGTAAGTCGTTGTGTGGTCGCTGGGGAGCTGTCACACAGACAGCTCTCTCCAGCGACCAACGATCAGGGGAACGACTTCGGCATCGTTGAAACTGTCTTCAACGATGCCGAAGTCCCCCTGCAGCACCCGGGTAACCAGGGTAAACATCGGGTTACTAAGCGCAGGGCCGCGCTTAGTAACCCGATGTTTACCCTGGTTACCAAAAAAACAAACAGTACATACTCGCCTTTCGGTGTCCAGGTCCCTTGCCGTCTGCTTCCTGCTCTGACTGAGCCGCCGTACAGTGAGAGCAGAGCGCAGCGGTGACGTCACTGCTGTGCTCTCACTTCTCACTGTACGGCCGGCAGTCAGTGAGAGCAGGAAGCAGACGGCAAGGGACCTGACGGACATCAGAAGGCGAGTATGTACTGTTTGGTTTTTTTTACATTTACGCTGGTAACCAGGGTAAACATCGGGTTACTAAGCGCGGCCCTGCGCTTAGTAACCCGATGTTTACCCTGGTTACCAGTGAAGACATCGCTGGATCGGTGTCACACACACCGATTCAGCGATGTCAGCGGGGCCTCAACGACCAAAAAAAGGTCCAGGCCATTCCGACACGACCAGCGATCTCGCAGCAGGGGCCTGATCGCTGGTACGTGTCACACATAGCGAGATCGCTATGGAGGTCGCTGTTGCGTCACAAAACTTGTGACTCAGCAGCGATCTCGCTAGCGATCTCGCTATGTGAGACGGGGCCTTAAGGCCGCATTTAGAAGTCTGTCAATTCCGTAATGTTCTGTGTGATGTTTTCAAAGTTAAAACATGTACGGTACCCATTATAATTTGCAGTGCTATTCACATGTCCATGTTTTTTGCATTTGGGTGCAAAAAACTCTTGGAGACATGTCAGGTTTTTTTTTATTAGAGACATGGATAAAAACTACCCATACTAGTCTATGTATCAGTGAAAATCAAATTGTTTGTTTTTGATCAGAGTCACAGACCAAAAATCACCCATACAAGTTTATGGGTCCATGAAAATTACGGACGTCACATGGATGCCAGTGTATAGTCCGTGTGTTGATCGTGAAAAATATTGTAGTGTATAGGAGAAGCTTTGTCATTTTTATTTAGTTTTCCATACATGAAAATCACTGATGAAACAAGGATGGTTAAACCGACACACTGACCAAACACTGATATAAATCTGATCTAAAACACTGATGAAATTCAACAACAGCTTTTTGCGTACTTGAAAAATCACATCTAAATTGTTATTTGGCTGTGCTGGTTTTTATGACCCATTAAATATAGACAAGGCCAACCTGGAATGGGCTCACCCTATAGAATTCTTCTGTGGTATGTATGTATATATATATATATATATATATATATATATATATATATATAGTAAGATTTTAGTAGCATCGTATGCAGTGAAGAGGCAGTGAGGCACAAAGTTCAAGCACAAAAGTCTCTTTAATGTGTTTCCTCACAGCATTAAAGTCCAATTCACACAAATGCATATAACTTCAGTGTATATTTTCAGTGATCAGTTTACACCAGTTCATAGCAATACATATCATATGGCTTTAGATTTGCGGTCCCTAAACAGGCCAGACTTCACTTGTCCAGTTTCCCTGGGCGACCGCACGCCATATTAAAGTCTCCATACGTCTCCATACACACAGCCTCATATGTTGCAGACACTACACACGCCAGCCTTCCTCTGACTAGTTCCCGTGGGTGTCCTGCATCGCTGTATCACAGACTCTTGGGCCGGTGTCACACTCAGCGTAGGTAAATACGGTCCGTATTTTACAGGCGTAATACGCAGAAATGTTCCCAAAATAGTGATCCGTATGTCATCCATAGGTAAGGTGTGGCAGCGTATTTTGCGCATGTACTTCTGCGTATGTAATCCGTATGACATCCGTAATGCGTTATTTTCTCGCAACCTTACAAAATTGACATTTAACGGTTTTCAGGCCTGAATTTTATTGAAATCATCATCACAAACCCTATTTAAAGCCTCTGCAACAGGTGGCACACTCCCATCTGGCCATTTTGTGGGTGTGCATCTGTTAGTGTATTGTTGTTATGTTGTCAGCATGTCTGAGCTGCTGCATTTCACCACAACTCAGCGGGTGTTATTTAACTGGGTGTTGTCTCCTCGCTGTGGCCAGCCATACCCCGTGATAGTGGATCCGCGAAAGAGGAGAAGAATGTGGGAGCATCCACTTTTGAGACAACGCATCACTAAAGGACATTTTCAGAGGCTGTATAGAGCTCTGCGGGCACATCCTGACAAATTTTATCTTTACTGTCGAATGTCAATACCAACCTTTGACATCTTGTTGGAGACAGTACGTCCAGGACTAAAATTTCAGGACACCTGGATGCGAAAATGCATATCCGCAGAGGAGCGTCTTCTCCTTACCTTACGGTATGTATTTACCATCCTCACATACTGTATGTTGATGATGTTTTCTTTTTTATGTTGTTTCCTAGCAGCTCCGTAAAATTATGTGTAAATTAGAGACAAAGCTGATACAAAATATGTATTTACAATGTTCAATTACATACCCAGTGAAGATTTAGCAAGTTACACTGTTTTTCCCGCCTTTTTACATTTATAATGGGGTTTTTTTAACTCTGTATTTTTTTTATTTTACTTAGCTAATCTTATTTGGTCTATACTTTCAGCTTCCTGTCAACTGGATTGTCCTATGGCGGACTACATCTGGAGTTTCTCATCGGACGATCCACTATTTCTGGCATTGTGCGTGCAACATGTATGGAAATATGGTCAAAACTCCACAAACTTGTCATGCCTGAGCCAAAAATGGATGATTGGCTCAAAATAGCCCGTGGATTTAATGTCACTTGCCAATTCCCTCACTGCATCGGAGCCCTGGATGGGAAACATATCAGGGTGCGTAAGCTGCCGAACTCGGGCACCCAATTCTTCAATTATAAGCAATTTTTCTCTGTAGTTCTGTTAGCTGTAGTTGACAGTAACTACAGGTTTATAATTGTAGATATTGGGGCCTTTTGGGCGAACAGGAGATGTTATGGACCTGGTGGTTAGGTGCACCTGGAATGACCTGATGGTTAAACTAAAAAACAGGACAAGCTCTGGGAAGTGGGAACTCTGCTGACCGCAATCCTAATCCTATAACACACACACTAGAAATAGCTGTGGAGCGTACCTAACTCTCCCTAGACGCCTCTTCACAGCCTAAGAGCTAACTACCCCTAAAGATAGGAAAATAAGCCTTTCCTTGCCTCAGAGAAAATTCCCCAAAGGTAAAGGAAGCCCCCCACATATATTAACTGTGAGTTAAGAGGAAAGTCACAAACACAGGGATGAAACAGGTTTCAGCAAAGGAGGCCAGACTTACTAAATAGACTGAGGATAGGAAAGGGATCTATGCGGTCAGCACAAAAATCTACAAAAAGCCACGCAGAGTGTGCAAAAAGACCCCCGCACCGACTCACGGTGCGGAGGTGCCACTCTGCAACCCAGAGCTTCCAGCTAGCAAGGCAATATCATGTTAGCAAGCTGGACTAGAACTTAGCAAGTACTAAGAAATATATATTCAGTACACAATGAACAACAAATGAACTAGCAGGGACTTAGCTTCTGCTGGAGTAGACAGGTCATCAGAAAGATCCGAGAGAGATCTGAACCAGTGCAGATACATTGACAGCTGGCATGGAGTAACGATCTGAGTGGAGTTAAATAGAGAAACCAGCCTAGCCGCAAACGAAGGCAGCTGAGGAAGGAACCTCAGAACCAGCAGTTCTACTCACAGCCACCAGAGGGAGTCCACGGACAGAACTCGCCGAAGTACCATTCATGACCACAGGTGGGAGTTCGAGAACGGAATTCACAACATGGAGACTCTAGGGTCTTCAATTCGTCCATTATGGGTCGGCGGCTACGTGAAAATCAGGTTGACCTCCCCCCATAACGACAACTCCCAGGCTCGAATGCTTAAGCTGTGCCATATGTTCTTGTGGGAGATGAGGCCTTCCAATTGACGAGGCATGTGATGAGGCCTTATCCCCGGCGCAACCTGGACCACTGGCGGCGGGTGTTTAATTTGAGGCTTTCCAGGGCGCGGCGAATAGTGGAGTGTGCCTTCGGGATTCTGCGTGCCAAATGGCGTGTCCTCCAGTCTGCCATTCAGCTGAGTGAGGCTAATGTTAACAAAGTAATAAAAGCGTGTGTTGTTTTACACAATTTTACGCGACATCATGATTGCTCCTCAGCTGATAGTGTTCCAAGACATGTTGCCTAATGTGGGTAGTCCTACACCACATGGCCCTCCTCCGCGGCATCTCCTTTCTGGCCTAAAAGTGAGGGATATTTACACAAATTATTTTGTTTCTCCTCAGGGTGCTACTCCCTGGCAGGATTATCCTGTATCTCAGTTATAATTGTTTTCTTTATTCCTATACTATATATATATATATATATATATATATATATATATATATATATATATATATAAAATTCTACATTGATTTACTGAACTATACTCGTATGTGTTAATTTGACTTAATTATTAGCTTTATATGAACATAATGATTGGCTATGATGTCATAATGATTGGAGAAACACAAAGAATTTGGCTTGAAAAATAGTTTTTATAAATGATTGGTTTAGCCAATTTTATACTTTTATTAAACATATTGCCAGCATATGTCTTTTGTGGCCAATAAAACTTTGCCAGAAAAAAAACAATAAACAAAGAAACACATTGCTATCACAGCAGATTATCAAATTGTGTGTACTTCACACACAATTTGCAACAACAAAAAAACCTTTTTTAGAGATTATATGTTGGTGGAGGTGATGGCGGCAGTTCAGGTTGCTGCTCTTGTGGCCTTTGTTGGCCCAATTGCCCTTCACCCTGCTGTTGTGCTCTCTGTTGGGCCTGCCCCAAAATCTGGCCCTGCTCAGATTGACTACTTGAGTACTGGCCATAAGGGTTCATACTATGGGCATCATGACGATATTATAAGTCGTGTGTGTCATATCCCCCACCAATATGACCATATCGTCCAAACCCTGGTTGGGACCAGCCTCCAACACTGGGTCTAGACAAGTGGCCATATTGGTAAGGTTGGTGGAAGGATGCCATTGGGTAATTAGTTGACATTGGTGGGTTCTGTTGGGGATAGGGTTGAGGTGTAGGCCCACGTGGAGGAGGTGCTGCAGATCCCGCTTGAGCATGCACTGGTTGATTTCTTGGCATACGTAAGAGGTTAGATGGTGACATCTGCCAACTCTCAATGCACTCAAACTGTTAGGGTCATTTGGGGGTGTGCATGCATCAAGAAGGATCTGCATGCACCCTCTCACACGTAGCCTCACCTCACAGGGAATGGGACGGAGATACCGGGCCAGGCTACGCGCAAATTACTCCTTACCCTCATCCTGAGTAGCCCTGGCCAAATAATTTAAGACACCAGTGTCCACATTTCTTCTGCTTGCACTAAGCTCTCTCCTTCTGCGGCCACGATGTGAGGTCACAGCAGGCTGTGGTGAGGCCTCAAGAGGAACAGTTGGGCTGCTGCTGTGGCCAGTATCCACGGGCATCAGTGAAGCTGGGGCATCTGTGGGTGGTGCTGCAACATCAGGACTAGGTGGATGAGAAACCTGAGGGGCATCCGAAGATGGATCTGGAGGGAGAATCCTAGAAGGAGCCATAGATGGTCCAGCCAACTCTTCTCCTTCACCAACAGGATCTATGAGTGCCTCTGAATCTGAACCTGTTGTCTCCCTCTCAGTGAGGTTGGATTGAGTTCTATAATTTGAAAAAGATTTCAAAAATAAAAAATTACAATCATCTATGCCCATTCCTAACATATGTGTATTGTGATGTGTGGTTTGTACTTACGGTCTGAGATCTGTTGTGAATTCCGTTCTCGGACTCCCTCCTGTGGTCATGAATGGTACTTTGGTTAGTTCTGCTCTTGGACTCCCTCTGGTGGCTTTGAGCGGAACTGCTGGTCACTGAGGTTGGCTTTGTCAGCTGCTCTTGTTTATTGCTATGCAGGCTTCCCTATTTAACTCCACTCAGATCGTTACTTCATGCCAGCTGTCATTGTTTCAGTATTGGTTCAGATCTCTCTTGGACTTCTCTGAGGACCTGTCTGCTCCAGCAGAAGCTAAGTCTTTGCTAGTTCATTTTTTGTTACTGCTTCCTGAATATATTTCTTAGTACTGCTATTTCTAGTCCAGCTTGCTATTATGATATTCCCTTGCTAGCTGGAAGCTCTGGGGTGCAGAGTGGCATCTCCACACCGTGAGTCGGTGTGGGGAGTCTTTTTGCTTACTCTACGTGGCTTTTTGTAGTCTTTTGTGCCGACCGCATAGTTCCCTTTTCTATCCTCTGACTAAATTAGTGAAGTCTGGCCTCCTTTGCTAAAACCTGTTTCATTCCTGTGTTTGTGACTTTCCTCTTAACTCACAGTCAATATATGTGGGGGGCTGCCTTTACCTTTGGGGAATTTCTCTGAGGCAAGGTTAGGCTTCTACTTCTATCTTTAGGGGTAGATAGCTCTTAGGCTGTGAAGAGGCGTCTAGGGAGAGTTAGGTACGCTCCACGGCTATTTCTAGTGTGTGTGATAGGAGTAGTGTTTGCGGTCAGCAGAGTTCCCACTTTCCCAGAGCTTGTTCCGATTTCTAGTTTACTCATCAGGTCATTCCGGGTGCTCCTAACCACCAGGTCCATAACAGTACAGCTGGCCTTCAAAGTGTTAATGCATCTCAAATGAGGGATAAGAGAAGTTCTGAACCCATTTTTTTTTCTTTGCAGTGTGTTTTGTCTCTCTTTTCCCCTTAATCTCTGGGTGGTTCAGGACTCAGGTGTAGATATGGATATTCAAGGTCTGTCCTCTTGTGTGGATCATCTCACTGCAAGAGTACAAAGCATTCAAGATTATGTAGTTCAGAATCCGATGTTAGAGCCTAGAATTCCAATTCCTGATTTGTTTTCTGGGGATAGATCTAAGTTTCTGAATTTCAAAAATAATTGTAAACTGTTTCTTGCTTTGAAGCCCCGCTCCTCTGGTGACCCCATTCAGCAAGTAAAAATTATTATTTCTTTGTTGCGTGGCGACCCTCAAGATTGGGCATTCTCCCTTGCGCCAGGAGATCCTGCATTGCTTAATGTAGATGCGTTTTTTCTGGCGCTTGGATTGCTTTATGACGAACCGAATTCAGTGGATCAGGCAGAGAAAATCTTGCTAGCTTTGTGTCAGGGTCAGGATGAAGCAGAGATATATTGTCAGAAGTTTAGAAAATGGTCTGTGCTTACTCAATGGAATGAGTGTGCCCTGGCAGCAATTTTTAGAAAGGGTCTTTCTGAAGCCCTTAAGGATGTTATGGTGGGATTCCCCACACCTGCTGGTCTGAACGAATCAATGTCCTTGGCCATCCAAATTGATCAGCGTTTGCGTGAGCGCAAAATTGTGCACCATTTGGCGGTGTCCTCTGAGCAGAGGTCTGAGCTTATGCAATGTGATAGAACTTTGACCAGAACTGAACGGCAAGAACACAGACGTCAGAATAGGCTATGTTTTTACTGTGGTGACCCCACTCATGCTATCTCTGATTGTCCTAAGCGCACTAAGCGGTTCGCTAGGTCTGTCACCATTGGTACTGTACAGCCTAAATTTCTTTTGTCTGTTACTTTGATTTGCTCTTTGTCATCCTACTCGGTTATGGCATTTGTGGATTCAGGCGCTGCCCTGAATTTGATGGACTTGGAGTTTGCCAGGCGCTGTGGTTTTTTCTTGGAGCCTTTGCAGTATCCTATTCCATTAAGGGGAATTGATGCCGCGCCGTTGGCCAAGAATAAACCTCAGTACTGGACTCAGTTGACCATGTGCATGGCTCCTGCACATCAGGAAGATATTCGCTTTTTGGTGTTCATAATTTGCATGATGTGGTCGTGTTGGGTTTGCCTTGGCTACAGGTTCATAATCCAGTATTGGATTGGAAATCAATGTCTGTGTCTAGTTGGGGTTGTCAAGGGGTACATGGCGATGTTCCGTTGGTGTCAATTTCTGCTTCCACTCCTTCTGAAGTCCCTGAGTTTCTGTCGGATTACCAGGATGTATTTGATGAGCCCAAATCCAGTATCCTACCCCCTCATAGGGATTGTGATTGTGCTATAAATTTGATTCCTGGTAGTAAGTTTCCTAAGGGCCGACTTTTCAATTTATCTGTGCCAGAGCACGCCGCTATGCGGAGTTATATAAAGGAGTCCTTGGAGAAAGGGCATATTCGCCCGTCTTCATCACCGTTGGGAGCAGGGTTCTTTTTTGTGGCCAAGAAGGATGGTTCTCTGAGACCCTGTATAGATTACCGCCTTCTCAATAAGATCACGGTCAAATTTCAGTACCCTTTGCCTCTGCTGTCTGATTTGTTTGCTCGGATTAAGGGGGCTAGTTGGTTCACCAAGATAGATCTTCGAGGGGTGTATAACCTTGTGCGAATTAAACAGGGCGATGAATGGAAAACAGCATTTAATACGCCCGAGGGCCATTTTGAGTACCTGGTAATGCCATTCGGGCTTTCAAATGCTCCATCTGTGTTTCAGTCCTTTATGCATGACATCTCCCGAAAGTATCTGGATAGATTCATGATTGTATATTTGGATGATATTTTGGTCTTTTCGGATGATTGGGAGTCTCATGTGAAACAGGTCAGAATGGTATTCCAGGTCCTTCGTGCTAATTCCTTGTTTGTGAAGGGGTCTAAATGTCTCTTCGAAGTTCAGAAGGTTTCCTTTTTGGGCTTCATTTTTTCCCCTTCTACTATCGAGATGGACCCTGTTAAAGTTCAGGCCATTTATGATTGGACTCAACCTACATCTGTAAAGAGCCTCCAGAAATTCCTGGGCTTTGCTAATTTTTACCGTCGCTTCATCGCTAATTTTTCTAGTGTGGTTAAACCTTTGACTGATTTGACAAAGAAAGGTGCTGATGTGGTGAATTGGTCCTCTGCGGCCGTTGAGGCTTTTCAGGAGCTGAAACGTCGTTTTTCTTCGGCCCCTGTGTTGTCAGCCAGATGTTTCGCTCCCTTTTCAGGTCGAGGTTGATGCTTCTGAGATTGGAGCAGGGGCTGTTTTGTCTCAAAGAAGTTCTGATGGCTCTGTGATGAAGCCATGTGCCTTCTTTTCTAGAAAGTTTTCAACTGCTGAACGAAATTATGATGTTGGCAATCGGGAGCTGCTAGCTATGAAGTGGGCATTCGAGGAGTGGCGACATTGGCTTGAGGGAGCCAAGCACCGCGTGGTGGTCTTGATGGATCACAAAAATCTGACTTATCTCGAGTCTGCCAAGCGGTTGAATCCTAGACAGGCTCGATGGTCGCTGTTTTTCTCCCGTTTCGATTTTGTGGTCTCATACCTTCCAGGTTCTAAGAATGTGAAGGCGGATGCCCTTTCTAGGAGTTTTGTGCCTGATTCTCCGGGAGTCCCTGAGCCGGCTGGTATTCTCAAAGAGGGGGTAATTTTGTCTGCCATCTCCCCTGATTTGCGGCGGGTGCTGCAGGAGTTTCAGGCTGATAGACCTGACCGTTGTCCAGCGGAGAAACTATTTGTCCCTGATAGATGGACTAGCAGAGTTATTTCTGAGGTTCATTGCTCAGTGTTGGCTGGTCATCCTGGGATTTTTGGGACCAGAGATTTGGTGGCTAGGCCCTTTTGGTGGCCTTCCTTGTCTCGGGATGTGCGTTCTTTTGTGCAGTCCTGTGGGACTTGTGCTCGGGCTAAGCCCTGCTGTTCTCGTGCCAGTGGGTTGCTTTTGCCCTTGCCAGTCCCGAAAAGGCCTTGGACGCATGTTTCCATGGATTTTATTTCTGATCTTCCTGTCTCTCAAAGGATGTCTGTCATCTGGGTGGTTTGTGATCGCTTTTATAAGATGGTCCATTTGGTACCCTTGCCTAAATTACCTTCCTCCTCTGATTTGGTGCCATTATTTATTCAACATGTGGTTCATTTGCATGGCATTCCGGAGAACATTGTGTCGGACAGAGGTTCCCAGTTTGTCTCTAGGTTTTGGCGGTCCTTTTGTGCTAAGATGGGCATTGATTTGTCTTTTTCTTCGGCTTTCCATCCTCAAACAAATGGCCAAACCGAACGAACCAACCAGACTTTGGAAACCTATCTGAGATGCTTTGTTTCTGCTGATCAGGATGATTGGGTGACCTTCTTGCCATTGGCTGAGTTCGCCCTTAATAATCGGGCTAGTTCGGCTACTTTGGTTTCGCCTTTTTTTTGCAATTCTGGTTTTCATCCTTGTTTTTCTTCGGGGCAGGTTGAGCCTTCGGACTGTCCTGGTGTGGATTCTGTGGTGGACAGGTTGCAGCAAATTTGGACTCACGTAGTGGACAATCTGACGTTGTCCCAGAAGAAGGCTCAACGTTTCGCTAACCGCCGTCGTTGTGTTGGTCCCCGACTTCGTGTTGGGGATTTGGTTTGGTTGTCTTCTCGTTATGTTCCTATGAAGGTTTCTTCTCCTAAGTTTAAGCCTCGTTTCATTGGTCCTTATAAGATTTCTGAAATTCTCAACCCTGTGTCATTTCGTTTGGTCCTTCCAGCTTCTTTTGCCATCCATAATGTGTTCCATAGGTCGTTGTTGCGGAGGTACGTGGCGCCTATGGTTCCCTCCTTGATCCTCCTGCCCCGGTGTTGGTTGAGGGAGAGTTGGAGTATGTGGTGGAAAAAATTTTGGATTCTTGTATTTCGAGACGGAAGCTTCAGTACCTGGTTAAGTGGAAGGGCTATGGTCAGGAGGATAATTCCTGGGTTGTTGCCTCCGATGTCCACGCTGCCGATTTGGTTCGTGCCTTTCATTTGGCTCGTCCTGATCGGCCTGGGGGCCCTGGTGAGGGTTCGGTGACCCCTCCTCAAGGGGGGGGTACTGTTGTGAATTCCGTTCTCGAACTCCCTCCTGTGGTCATGAATGGTACTTTGGTTAGTTCTGCTCTTGGACTCCCTCTGGTGGCTTTGAGCGGAACTGCTGGTCACTGAGGTTGGCATTGTCAGCTGCTCTCGTTTATTGCTATGCTGGCTTCCCTATTTAACTCCACTCAGATCGTTACTTCATGCCAGCTGTCGTTGTTTCAGTATTGGTTCAGATCTCTCTTGGACTTCTCTGAGGACCTGTCTGCTCCAGCAGAAGCTAAGTCTTTGCTAGTTCATTTTTTGTTACTGCTTCCTGAATATATTTCTTAGTACTGCTATTTCTAGTCCAGCTTGCTATTATGATATTCCCTTGCTAGCTGGAAGCTCTGCGGTGCAGAGTGGCACCTCCACACCGTGAGTCGGTGTGGGGAGTCTTTTTGCTTACTCTGCGTGGCTTTTGTAGTCTTTTGTGCTGACCGCATAGTTCCCTTTTCTATCCTCTGACTAAATTAGTGAAGTCTGGCCTCCTTTGCTAAAACCTGTTTCATTCCTGTGTTTGTGACATTCCTCTTAACTCACAGTCAATATATGTGGGGGGCTGCCTTTACCTTTGGGGAATTTCTCTGAGGCAAGGTTAGGCTTCTACTTCTATCTTTAGGGGTAGTTAGCTCTTAGGCTGTGAAGAGGCGTCTAGGGAGAGTTAGGTACGCTCCACGGCTATTTCTAGTGTGTGTGATAGGAGTAGTGTTTGCGGTCAGCAGAGTTCCCACTTTCCCAGAGCTTGTTCCGATTTCTAGTTTACTCATCAGGTCATTCCGGGTGCTCCTAACCACCAGGTCCATAACAGAGATCCATACTGGGATCCAGAAAGGACAGACGGTCAAAATAAATGTATTTTCGTTTGGCAGGAGCAGATGAGCCACTCCTGGACCGCTGCTGCCTTTCTCTTCGGTACTGGTCCCGAATGCTTCTCCAACGTCTCATAACATCTTCCACTGTAATGACAGAGAAGAAAATAATGTCTAAGGACATTGTACACATTGGTAACACAAGGTGTCATTGATTTCACAGATTTAACTAGGCCCTATTGTAATGCAACACCAAAAAGTCATCCTTCACACAATATCAAGTAAAAACCATAAATACTTTATTAACAATACATATAAAAACAGTGATGAATAAAATCCACAATACAGGAACAAGAAGGTGGGCTATCCAGGAGAACCACTCTCAAATATAATAATAACTAGATGCTAATACATAACATATGTGCCAAGTGACCATACACATATATGCGGAGAGAAATCTAAGTAGAACATTATAAGGTAAATACAATATAAAGTAAATACAAAGTGTATATAGTGTTACCTATAGAGCGCTCCTGGAGACCCACCAGGTGTCTTCCGGGATGTCTGTCTGGCTTTTTCAGATAATTACCATGTCTGAGCTTCCTGATTGAGGGCTTGGCACATTTCCTGACACCTGGAGATGTCTGGCGTATTTCTCGCAAAACACACTGCTGGTCCGTGTGTAATCCGTATTTTTCTTGCCCTCATTGACTTTCATTGGCGGATTTTTTGCGCAATACGCTGACAAACGCAGCATGCTGCTATTTTCTACGGCCATAAAATACGGCCGAGAAATATACGGCAGATAGGAGCTGCCCCATAGAAAATCATTGGTCCGTGTGCAATGCTTAATTTTTGCGCCTCTCATACGTCTGTAAAACTCGCTAGTGTGACACCGGCCTTACAGTCCCTTTACTCACACAGCTGTACACAGTCCAGGATATTCTCCGGATAACAGCCGGGCACCATATCCACCTGTTTGCAATCGTTACACATTCTAGTCCTCTTTCGGTCACAGGACATCCACCTCCGGGCACAGGACTTGTCCACATCCGACTCCTTCAGGCACAGAACATCCACCTCCGGGCACAGGACTTGTCCACATCCGACTCCTTCAGGCACAGGACATCTACCTCCGGGCACAGGACTGTCCACATCCGAAGCCAGTACCATGTACGACTTGCATCACTGTATATGCTGCGGGTGCCAGGCTATTCAGCTGCCCTGGGTGCTGGCTCTGCTGGCTTGTGCCTCCATGCACTCAGCCAGCATGCTGCAGGCCTCTGCTCTGCACACCAGCACACACCATACTGACACTGACATGCACCTCGCACACCTGACACACCCATACCTCTTACTGCAGGGATTTTAAAACACACAAACCTGTGGCCTTCAGCCACAAGGAAAACCCGGATCGGAAATCCGTGATTCCCATGCACACCTATGGACTTTATCCATCTGCATGCACATTCTGGGGAGCACAAACTGCTCCCCCTAGCTGTAACAGAGGCCACAGCCTCACAATATATATATATATATACCATGTTGGTATTTGAGAAGCCAAGAATTGAGCCACTACATGTAATCAACCTTTAGAGATCTAGTTGGCTGCTGTGTATAATCATACTTTGAGCATAATTTTAAAGAATGCAATAGCCCATGTCTCCTTTCCATTCTCCATGTTCATCTTTGAGTCCTGACTGATCAAGCAAAAACAATAGTAGGAACGCATAAAGCATTGAAATGTCCCAGCAATCATGACAGGTGTCCTTCTCCTCTCTTATGCTTCACAGTCACGTGACATCTGCGCTGCATGTGAGGGGCGAGACAAAGACTTAAAGGGGATACTCAGAGAAGACACGTTGTCACTAGGGTTGAGCGACCTTAGCTTTTTTAGGATCGAGGTGGGTTTTGTGAAACCCGACCTTCTAGGATGTCGGATCGTATGGAATCGGCCGATTCTACTGTAAAGTCGGGTTCCGGACCCGGAACACGAAACCCAATGTATGTCAATGAAATTATTTTTTTTATTCTCTCTCTCTCTCTCTCTCTCTCTCTCTCTCTCTCTCTCTCTCTCTCTCTCTCTCTCTCTCTCTCTCTCTCTCTCGTAACGTAACATAGCACTATGATGCCGCAGGAGCCGGAACCTATGTCATCACGCTGCCCACAATTAATTGGCTCAAAAAAATGGCGGGGAAGGCGTCATTCGAAACGCGACTTTGGCGCCAAGTTCGCGTTCCACGTGGCCGACCCACACTGGGATCGGATCGGGTTTCATGAGACGCCGACTTTGCCAAAAGTCGGCGACTTATGAAAATGAACGACCCGTTTCGCTCAACCCTAGTTGTCACCTCTCTGCAGGTGTCCCACCATGGTGACCTGCACCAATTGGCAAATCAGGGAATTTTTATCCCTAATGAGGAACTTTTATCCCCATTACAAAATGAAGCAAGTGGTTGGACTCAAACCATCAGTCTATTATTCATCCTATGTAGAGCTGCCGGAAAAACCTGAGTGCAACACTTGGCTGCCCCATGGGGAATGAATGGAGCAGTGGTCGAACATATTTACTGCCACTTCATTCTAATAGAACTTCAAAATGGCAGGTCAGAGTCAGTCCATATTATCTTTTAGCATACTGTTTTTCAGCTCCAGTCGTCAAGACCCACCAACAGGTCAAGTTTTGATAATATCCTTAGTATTACACAGGGGATAATTTCATCACCTGTTCAAGCATTAATTTCATCAACTGTAATACTAAGGAAATCCTGAAAATATGACCTGCTGATGGGTCTTGAGGACTGGAGTTGAGAAACACTGTTTTAGCATATTTCATGCTTTTTTAACATTTATTTATTACATCCTAGAGAACACCTATGAGTTCTATAATTTTTTGACTATTCGTAGCCACCCCCAAATGAACTTTACGAGTGTACTGCATATGAAAGCCAATAATAAAACTGTATGCAGTATGTTCTCTCTGCTGGGGGCTGTAGGCAGCTAGAATTTTATAGTGATTTGTAGATGTCTCTGTGGTCAGACACCTTTACACCATACTTTCATGGGGGCTTTAATTAAATGTTGTTATAAGACAATCCCTTAAAATAAATACTTGTTGTACAAGAAAAGTTCACAGGATGGAATTACGGTGGGTGTGACCATAAAGCACCTATATGGTATAACTTGTTTGCTCTACTGTAAAATATACATTCTCTGGCTTCTTTAAGTAAATAATATGAAATCTATTTGAACTGAAGTAGTACAGCTGCTTTTACTGGTGTGTCTTACTTATTATCTTTTGGTTTAGTCACTGGAGGCACCTGTTTGTGACAAGGAAAGAACTTTAGATAATCAGGTCAGGAGTGGTGCACTCAGCACAATACTGTGGTGCTCAAAGGAAAAAATTCAAAATATGATAAGGGAAACCTTTGGCACTCAACAAGTCCACAATTCTTTGATCTCAAATTCAACTTTATTTTGGCAGGCAGCAAAAATGTATAACAGACAGAAAATCCAACGTTTCGGCATACTTTGCCTTTTTCAAGGTAGTCTATAATAACAAGACACAAATTACATGGTTTATATATTTTGCATTTGCAAAAATCAGGAAATTGCTAACCAAGAAGTTGGCTGGATAAGCTTCACCAGAGAGTGCACGAAAAGAAATTTTTTTTTTAATAAAGACTCTATGTGACCAAAATAACACCGTGAGAAATTAATATATGATTTTATTGTTAATAACAAGCTCGGGTTCCACAATAACCTAGGGAACAGGAAGAGGGGATGTACAAAAGAAAGTATAAGTAAAATATACCCAAAATCAGGGAATCCCACTTTAATGAGTGAATAAAGGAAAGGGGGTGCATCTGTAATTCACATATAAATATATACAAGAGGGTGCGTACGACCATATATCCACTCATACACATATAGAAAGATAGAAGGAAATAATAAGTATACCTGTATGTGATATATAGCATTCCTATAATGTTAGTTGCAAACATGACATAGGAAAGGACGCATAACTGTAAGAAATATCACAATAGTAAGCACAGTTCCCAAACAAATTCTTTAAACAAAAAAGGTCCCATATAACAGGGACCCCCAAACAGCGAGTAACCACAGCCAGTAACCTCTACCAAAACTCAGTTACTTTCTCTATGTTTGGCCTAGAAACACATTCTCTACAGAATTTACATCCACAAGGTATATCTCATGAGCAAAGATATTTGTTTGCTTTTCCCACACAATGGCTATGCCCAAAGTTGTCTCAAGTTTTTAGAGATTTCGAAAGGTTATGCTAGGAGTTTTTGGTAAGTACATACATTTTGTGAGCTGGCCATTATAATATTCATGTAGTTCCCCACGGCTGTGTGTCCACTAGCCAGGTTTCAGTCCTTCTCGGTCTTTATCCACTCGCATGTCACTAGACAAATAGTAAGGTTATAATATTAGACCGTCCTGAATAGGCTCACTATGACGTGCTGGAATTACTTTTTGCATTTTTTAATCAAAATTATGTTAACTCAACACCCTATGTTATTTTCATGTACTATTGCTATTTATTTTTTTACTACAAGGTATTTGCTTATTATGTTTTTATCTTGCATTTTTGCCTGTTTAGTGGTCAGTACGAACATGCGCTTACATGCTGCATGCACACCAACTTATATTCCAGTTTATCTCTTTAGGTTTTCATTTTTTTCTACTGAACAGAATTTACAATTCATGTAATTTAATTGCAGGCACTCAGTAATTTTTTTTACTGTCATCCCTTTAGTAATTTTTTTTTTAATTTAACAAATTTTTACATTCTCCTTTTTTTATTATTTTTATTTCTACATTCTTTTCTTTTTTTTCTAGATTATTTTCTTCTATTATTTTTTTTCCTTTCTTCTCTTATAAATTGTGAAAGTTTACACCAAACATACAACTAAATAAAATTTGGTTATCCAACACACACATACACGTGAAAAACACAACAAGTACACACACCACCCACATGAAAAACAAAACTTCCCACTCTTCTCAGAGTAGAGAGGCATACGTCCTCATTTCCTCCGACTCTGGTAGTGAGGAAGAGGATGCCACTGGAGCGCCCCCTGGGGCTGTAGGGATACTCGGTACCGGGTCCGGCGGTACTTAAAGGGGTGGTCACTGCAGCGGTGACCCCGTCCGTGGCCCAGGGCGCCCAGTTAAAGGGGATGAAATGTAGTGGGAAATAAAGCCTACGGAGAAATGTTCGTGATGCCACCTGTCGTACTCAGCCACGGATGGCCGACGCTGCTTAAAGGGGACCACTGGGGCTGATGGTATTGCAGCAGAGTTGGTACAGCTCCCCACAGGTAGAGCTTAGTCTCCAGGGCAGCCAAAAGAGGGGATGTTGTAAAGTTCTGCTAGTGGTGGTGGTGGTGCTGGGCAGGCGTCACAGGAAATAATTAGAAGGACACAGCAAGATGAAGTATTTGTAGTTTACTCACAGTTCTGGTGGTATGGTGCTCCAGCTGAGGTGCTGTGTCCTTCAGGTGAGTGGCCCAGCAAACTCTCCAGCAACTTTGGGTTCCTGCTCAGAACCCCTTTTTTGTAAAACTTTCCTGGCCGTCTCACTACGCTGGTCTCCACTTTTCCTACCCAGCGTCTCACCCACAGTGTCCTAAGCCAGCAACCACGAACCTGGTCAGGCGACGTCCTCCCAGTCTCCTGGATTCTATTCAGCTGCCTTTTTAACCGGTTATGGGTGGTTGTGGCTGTGGCTCTTACAAACGCCACAGCCTTCAGGTTTCTAGTTAAGTTTAGAAGTCCTTTCACTAGATCAGGGGCCAGTTCCCCTTTCTGTGACCTGGTCCCTCCAACCTGGATGCGGGCCCCATGGGTGGCTTCTGCACTTCCCGTGCCCCTGAAACCCTTTCTTCTCCTTCCCGGGAGCTTCCTTCCTTTCCTTCTCCCTTCTCTCTGACAGGAGCTGCAGACCCACACGTCTGTTCAGCTCTATCTCTCCTCACAGACTCCTTAATTCCTCCCTTCTATCTCCCCTGACAACTCCTCACTCTACACCCACACCTTCTACCTAGTCCCTCCCTGGCCTGGGTAGGTCTGGTGTGGGTGCAAGTGTTAGGATTCTGTGCAGTGTCCCCTCATTACCAGACAGTCTGGGTACCACACCCCTGGTTGAGAAGCAGTACCTCTGTAGCGACTGGACCTTCAGGGGCAACACACCCCTTTCTCTACTTTTCCTCCTCCTTTACTTCTTCCACAGATAAGGAACCCCCATGAAGATGCCCCAGGACAACAACTGTTGTTAGTGGCCCCTATGGACTTCACCACGTGAAGATTATGAGCCTCAGGTTCCTTATTTTGTGGCCCAGTTAGGAATCCAATTTGACACTATCGGCCTCACAGAAATCGAGACAAAATTATACGCCCAACAATTTTTAGCCCAAAGTCACACTTCATCATTTGGGACCTTGTCCTTCACATGGGGATAGTGAAGAAGACAGAAATTCTGCAATATTGGAGTGTTGATGTTTTATATAATACTCCAGTTTCCCGCATGGCTATGATCTGGAAATGCTTTGAGGCCATTCACAAATTTTTGAAATTCAAGACTTAATGCACAGTGTCCACCCTGACATGACCCCTACTTTGACCAACTTTCCAAAATTTACCCGGTCAATGTTAATGAGGTATACATTCCCTAAAGGGATATCTGTGTAGATGAGTCCCTAGTACACTTCAAGGGGAGGCTTAAATTCTGGCAATACCTGGCCAGTAGGAGGGTCAGGTACAGAATAAAATTGTACAAACTGTGCTACAGTACCTCAGGGTAAACCCACAGACTTAGGGTTTATGAACTGAAGAACACTGAGTTTCAACTGTCAGAATGCTCCCCTATCCTGAGAGTGAGAAGGAAATTGGAGCTGGGTCATATATTCATAGATAACTTCAACACCAGCATATATTCAAATCCTGCTTTGCTAGAGCTACTGCAGCATGCAGTACTATTTACAGAAACCAGAGAGGTGTCCCTAGGTTGCTAATTGGACAGCTGCTCAGAAAGGGTGAGAGCATAGCCAAATGTAGCAACAACATGCTTTTGGTCAAGTATAAATACAAGAGGGATGTCCTTTTCTTGACCACCATACATGGTAATGACAGCACTTCCACCGCTGTACAAGGTACGACTACACAGGTTCCCAAACCACACTGTGTCCTGGGGTGCAATAAGAATATGGGGGAAGTAGACCTCGCTGGTCAAGTCCTTCAGCACTACAGTGCCATGTAGAAAGCTATGGTGTGGAACAAGAAGCTTGCCGTGCATATTGTACAAATGGCAATGTATAATTCTCACATGCTATCAAGATGTGCAGGCCGGATCAGCACATTGCTTGAGTTTTAGGAGGTAGTCATCAAGGCCTTAATATTTGGATGTCCGGAAGGGGTGGTCCCCACTACTTCTGGAACTGAAGGTGCAGTATAGTACCAAGGCAACATTTCACAGGTGAGGTCCCTCAAACTGCAAAGAAGGGAAGGTCACAAAAAAGGTGCAAAATGTGTAATAGAAGAGGTATAGCAAAGGAAATCACTTGGCAATGTGACACCTGCCCTGAAAAAATTGGCCTGGGCCTAAAAGACTGCTTCAAATTGTATCAGTCATCCATGGACTACTAAATTTATTTCAAATGTACTCTAATTTATTGCATGACTTGATGTACTTTACACAACTCACATATGCCAACCTAATGCACGCTACACAACCTACATTTTGTCTCTATATATGTCCAAAAACAGTAAAGCGGGCACTTCACAATACTATACTCAACTAATCCCACATGATTTCAGTGGGAAGAACGAAGAGATCCCATAATTAAAACCACATGTTTATTGATTTATATTAAAATTAACAAGAATATAAAAAAGCAAAAATGCCACAGGGGACACCAAAAGACAAGGAAATAGTTAACAAACCATACTCATAAGAATCAGGATAGCACAAATGGCTGAAAACCCCCCAGTAATTAGCTCAGTGACTTAGTATGTCCAATGCAAAATAGCGGTATCTAGTACTCCCATCTATCTGCCACAGGGCAATCTCAGTGATAATGTACACGGTGGTTTACTCTATCTGATACAGAGGTTACAAGCAATATATAAAGTGCACACCTGGGGGTAAACTAACCGACCATCCAATACATAAAATAGTAAGGAGATGGTATTACCTTGTACTGATGGCGTCCCCTCACCCCGACGCGCGTTTCGCCTCCTGCTTCTTCCGGGGAGGATTTCTAAAATAAATAATTCAATTTCAAAGGATATAGTAATAAAATTTCAAATATTTTAAAAGTCCCAGATTAGTATTCTTATTAACAGCTCTAAAAAGAACTACCACGAATTGGCTTTGTGCTGGCTACTCCAAATATCATGTCTCAGGTGAGCCCTGGCCTTATCCCTTTAACCCTTGTACAGGGGTGTGGACTATTAACATCTGGGCCCTGGGGTGAGTTGGAGTAGATGCTGGCTGGTGGTGCCGGCTGGCATCAATGGTCAGGTCTCCGTATCAAAACCATGAACTCATGCAAAATTGAGAAGCAGAAAAATGGTCAGGAAACTGGCAGGAAAATTGTCAGGAAAAGAATGACACAGTCTGAACAAGCGATAAAGAAATTGCAGTTAAACAGAGGTAACATTCACTATAACTGACACAGGAAACTAACTCTAAAGAGTTTAAATAGGGAACAGCTCCGCCCAGCAATACCTTCTAGCCAGGAATTAACACCCAAACTTTCTGGATGAGCGGACCCACAAGTTCCAGGAGAAAAGCAGTACTACAGTAAAATTGCTCTGAAAAGGTACATACAATCTTTATTAGCAAAACTGACAAACGCTAACAAGACATATAAAAAGGTGCAAATAAGGACATGCAGTAGTGATACCCAACAGTATATACACTTTTATTCTATAAATGTTATTGTAAGCACTTGTATAGAAGGTGTGACAGAGTCACTGGTGAAGTGATGAAGGGGAGATACGTGTCACTGTGCATGATGGCGTCAGTGATGTAAAACCAGAGTAGTTTCCTCCGGTACACTACATGTTGAGAGGATGAAGTGAGAGTTATGTTATGGGCTGATTTAAGTGGACCTCTATAGAGCGGGTGGGAGGGGGTCAACTGTATGTCCACCTGCAGCGTTCTGACGGGACCTTATTAATGTCACAGTCATGGGATCAGTCACGTGGTTGAAGAGTCACCTAGTCTGGCTTTAAATAGCTAAACTCCAAGGTTAGTCTGAGCTGTTGAAGGCCTGGAGAGGAAGACTCCAGGAAAGTGTTTATGCACATAGTGCTCGTGCAAGGACATTGTTAACCTTGAGTGGGCTGACCCCCACTAGTGCAAGAACTGCACAAAGTGCTACCATTTTGCTTTGCTGTTTTGCCAAGGGGGCCATGTTTATTTTTGCGCTTAAAACCTTGGTTTATGCTGTACTAAATAAACCAAGTGCACCCTTAAAGGTGCAGTGTTCCATTGACTACCTCTGTGTACAGCCGAGCGAGCCAATCTACCACAGGTGGTGTTAGAAGTGCGGGCAGCTTTCCAGTGAACACATGTGATGGCCACAAGCCAGCGTACGATGTCAGGCATGCTAGAGAACCCGCTGAAACATCTGCTACAATCACAGCAGCAATAGCAGCTACAGTACAACATCAGCAGTATTTACAGCAGAAACAGATAGCGCAACAGGAGACAAGTAAGCTTCTTATAAAGTAGATGCAGCAGCACCAGTATCACCAACAGCAGATTGACTTGCTAACAGAGGCGGTTCATGGAAGGCTGGCAGTCCCTCCCCCAAGTCCAGGTGATGACATGTATGTCCGGAGGATGGTAAGACAAGCCTTGCAAAAAATAACCCCGGGGGATGATGTGGAGACATTTTTTTACTGGGTTCGAGTGGGTAGCTGAACATAAGAAGCTACTGCCAGAGCAGTGGGCAGAGATGCTAGCCCCTATTTGACTGGTGAGCAACAGAAGGCCTATTATGTTTTGGCATTACAGAATGCGCAGGAGTATGTCAAGTTAAAGGCTGAAATTTTGGCACGCACAGGAGTGACTACGTCAGTGAGAGCACAAAGGGTTCACCATTGGGCGTATTATGGGACAAACTGCCTTGGTCCCAAATGTTTGACCTACTGCATCTGCTGCAAAAATGGCTGCAGCCGGAATCCTCCACTCCAGCCCAGATGGTTGAGCGCGTTGTCATGGACAGGTTTGTGCACTCTCTTCCTAGGCCAGTGTAGACCTGGGCTGCCCAAAGAGATCTCCAAAATGCAGATGAACTGGTGGCCCTAGTGGAAAGGATCCAGGTGGTTGAGAGGTCCATAAGAAAGCTAGGGGGTTGTGCATCCTCAGGTTCTGGTACTCAGCAAGAACCTAAGCCCCAAAAGAGGGGTAGTAAAGCCACCACTGGGAGGAGTCCTAGATCCCAAGGGGTCACTGAGGGGTTGTCAAAGACCACGGGTAAAGACTTGCTTTGCTGTAGATGTCGCAATCCTGGACATATAGCCGCCAGTTGTCCCTTGTCCTCTGAAGAGATGGACTGTAGCCTAGCGAGGCTACTATGCCTAGCCCACCTGCAGTGTGGACTATCAGCCCGGCGAGGGCCGCAGGCATGTCCCGTGTCAATAAATGGGGTGCTGGTGACAGGCCTCTTAACTCAGGGAGTTTGGTGACCCATCAGTTGATCCCAGAGAGACACGTGGTTGTACTCTGTATCCACGGGGATGCCGAGGCCTATCCTGTCGCCAGAGTGTCGGTTAAAACAAGCTGTGGTACAGAGTCCCATGAGGTTGGGGTGGTCAAAGGTTAGCTGCACCCCATGATAATTGGGAGGGACTTCAGCCTTTTCTGGAACTTGTGGGGAAAGGCATAGGTATCAAAGAATGCAGACAAGAGCCAGCCCAACCCTGTCGAAACCCCATCACAGTCGGAGATGGATGAGTTCCATTGTGTTTCCTGGCTGGTAACGAGGACGAGATGGTGACCAGTGAGACTGAAATTCCTGAACTGGGGGTTCCTGGCGGGAATTTTGGGACTGCAGGACTTGACTTTAAAAAATGTATGGGAAAATGTGACTGTGATAATTGGGGCTACCCAAGAGCTGGGGGCCGACACCAGGTTCCCATACTTGGCGGTTAATGTGGAGTTGCTATATTGGGTCACTAAACAGAGAGGGGAAGTATCAGAGCAGCTATTAGTCCCGGGACCCTATAAACATAGGGTACTAGAACTGGCCCTTGCTCATGTCTTGGAGGGGCACGCAGGTGCAGATAAGACCGAAGAATGAGTCCTTCAGAGGTTTCACTGGCCTGGGTGTCACAGGGACATTGTTAATTTCTGCCACTCCTGCCCTACCTGTCAGCTAACTGCCCCTGTATCCCACGTCTGCAGTTCCCTAGTTCCGTTACCCATAAGTCCCATTTGACCGGATTGCCATGGACCAGGTCGAGCCCTAAGTTAAGTCCACCAGGGGTCATCAATACATCCTGGCGATAGTGGACTAGGCTACGCGGTACCCAGAAGCGGTACCCCTGAGAAACTCCTTCGCCCGGACTATAACGTGTTGTGAATTCTGTTCTCGAGCTCCCTCCTGTGGTTATGAATGGTACTTCGGCGAGTTCTGTTCATGGACTCCCTCTGGTGGCTGTGAGTGGAGCTGCTGGTTCTGAGATTCCTTCTCCAGCTGATCTCGTTCAGGTCTTGGCTGGCTGCTCTATTTAACTCCACTCAGATCGTTACTTGATGCCAGCTGTCAATGTCCTAGTACTGGTTCAGTTCACTTGGATCTTTCAGATGACCTGTCTACTTCAGCAAAAGCTAAGTCCCTGCTAGCTTATTTGTTACCACTGTGTTTTTGTCCAGCTTGCTTTAATGAATTGATCTTGTTAGCTGGAAGCTCTGGGATGCAGAGTGGCACCACCGCGCCGTGAGTCGGTTTCTTTTGCACACTCTGCGTGGTTTTTTGTTAGTTTTTTATGCTGACCGCAAAGATACCTTTTCTATCCTCAGTCTGTTTAGTCAAGTCTGGCCTCCTATGCTGAAACCTATTTCATTCCTGTGTTTGTGACATCCATCTTAACTCACAGTCAATATGTGTGGGGGCTGCCTATTTCTTTGGGGAATTTCTCTGAGGCAAGCTAGGCTGTATTTTCTATCTTTAGGGGTAGTTAGCTCTTAGGCTGTGAAGAGGCGTTTAGGCAGAGTCAGGAACGCTCCACGGCTATTTCTAGTTGTTGTGATGGGATTAGAAATTGCGGTCAGCAGAGCTCCCACTTCCCAGAGCTCGTCCTGTGTCGCTAGTTTGCTCATCTGGTCATTTCTAGTGTTCCTAACCACCAGCCCAACATAACAGTACAGCTGGCCTGCAAAGTGTTAATGCATCTCAATAGAGGGATAAGAGAAGTTCTGAGACCATTTTTTTTTCTCTGCAGTGTGTTTTGTATTTCTTTTCCCCTTAACCTCTGGGTGGTTCAGGACACAGGTGTAGTTATGGACATTCAAGGTCTGTCCTCTTGTGTGGATCAACTCACTGCAAGGGTACAAAGCATTCGAGATTATGTAGTTCAGAACCCGATGTTAGAACCCAGAATTCCAATTCCTGATTTGTTTTCTGGGGATAGATCTAAATTCCTGAATTTCAAAAATAATTGTAGACTGTTTTTTGCTTTGAGACCCCGCTCCTCTGGTGACCCCATTCAGCAAGTAAAGATCATTATTTCTTTGCTACGTGGCGACCCTCAAGACTGGGCATTTTCCCTTGCACCAGAAGATCCTGCATTGCGTAATGTAGATGCCTTTTTTCTGGCGCTTGGATTGCTTTATGATGAACCAGATTCAGTGGATCAGGCAGAGAAGGTTTTGCTGGCTTTGTGTCAGGGTCAGGATGAAGCAGAGGTATATTGTCAGAAGTTCAGAAAGTGGTCTGTGCTTACTCAGTGGAATGAGTGTGCCCTGGCGGCAATTTTCAGAAAGGGTCTTTCTGAAGCCCTTAAGGATGTTATGGTGGGATTCCCCACGCCTGCTGGTCTGAATGAGTCTATGTCCTTGGCCATTCAGATCGATCGACGCTTACGTGAGCGCAAAAATGTGCACCATTTGGCGGTGTTCCCTGAGCAGAAGCCTGAGCCTATGCAATGTGATAGGACCTTGACCAGAGCTGAACGGCAAGAATACAGACGTCAGAATGGGCTGTGTTTTTACTGTGGTGATTCCACTCATGCTATCTCTGATTGTCCTAAGCGCACTAAACGGTTCGCTAGGTCTGCCACCATTGGTACGGTACAGCCAAAATTTCTTTTGTCCGTTACTCTGATTTGCTCTTTGTCATCCTATTCTGTTATGGCATTTGTGGATTCAGGCGCTGCCCTGAATTTGATGGACTTGGAGTTTGCCAGGCGCTGTGGTTTTTTCTTGGAGCCCTTGCAGTATCCTATTCCATTGAGAGGAATTGATGCTACACCTTTGGCCAAGAATAAGCCTCAGTACTGGACTCAATTGACCATGTGCATGGCTCCTGCACATCAGGAGGATATTCGCTTTTTGGTGTTGCATAATCTGCATGATGTGGTCGTTTTGGGTTTGCCATGGCTACAGGTCCATAATCCTGTATTGGACTGGAAATCAATGTCTGTATCCAGTTGGGGTTGTCAAGGGGTACATGGGGATGTCCCATTGTTGTCTATTTCATCCTCCCATCCTTCTGAAGTCCCTGAGTTCTTGTCAGATTACCGGGATGTATTTGATGAGCCCAAATCCAGTGCCCTACCTCCTCATAGGGATTGCGATTGTGCTATTAATTTGATTCCTGGTAGTAAGTTTCCGAAGGGCCGACTGTTCAATTTATCTGTGCCAGAACACGCTGCAATGCGGAGTTATATAAAGGAGTCCTTGGAGAAAGGGCATATTCGCCCGTCGTCGTCACTGTTGGGAGCAGGGTTCTTTTTTGTGGCCAAGAAGGATGGTTCTCTGAGACCTTGTATAGATTACCGCCTTCTTAATAAAATCACCGTCAAATTTCAGTACCCTTTGCCGCTACTGTCTGATTTGTTTGCTCGGATTAAGGGAGCTAGATGGTTCACCAAGATAGATCTTCGAGGGGCGTATAATCTTGTGCGTATTAAACGGGGCGACGAATGGAAGACAGCATTTAATACGCCCGAGGGCCATTTTGAGTACTTGGTGATGCCATTCGGGCTTTCTAATGCTCCATCTGTGTTTCAGTCCTTTATGCATGACATCTTCCGAAAGTACCTGGATAGATTCATGATTGTATATTTGGATGATATTTTGGTCTTTTCGGACTATTGGGAGACTCATGTGAAGCAGGTCAGAATGGTGTTTCAGGTACTTCGTGCTCATTTCTTGTTTGTGAAGGGGTCTAAATGTCTCTTTGGAGTTCAGAAGGTTTCATTTTTGGGCTTCTTTTTTTCACTTCTACTATCGAGATGGACCCTGTTAAAGTTCAGGCCATTTATGATTGGACTCAGCCTACTTCTGTGAAGAGCCTTCAGAAATTTCTGGGCTTTGCTAATTTTTACCGTCGCTTCATCGCTAATTTTTCTAGTGTTGTTAAACCATTGACCGATTTAATCAAGAAAGGTGCTGATGTGGTCAATTGGTCCTCTGCGGCCGTTGAGGCTTTTCAGGAGCTGAAGCGTCGTTTTTCTTCTGCCCCTGTGTTGTGTCAGCCAGATGTTTCGCTCCCGTTTCAGGTCGAGGTGGATGCTTCTGAGATTGGAGCAGGGGCTGTTTTGTCTCAAAGAGGTTCTGATGGCTCTGTAATGAAACCATGTGCTTTCTTTTCTAGAAAGTTTTCGCCTGCTGAGCGCAATTATGATGTGGGTAATCGAGAGTTGTTGGCTATGAAGTGGGCGTTTGAGGAGTGGCGACATTGGCTTGAAGGAGCCAAACATCGCGTGGTGGTCTTGACGGATCACAAGAATCTGACTTATCTCGAGTCTGCCAAGTGTTTGAATCCTAGACAGGCTCGATGGTCGCTGTTTTTCTCCCGCTTCAATTTTGTGGTTTCGTACCTTCCGGGTTCTAAGAATGTGAAGGCTGATGCCCTTTCTAGGAGTTTTGTGCCTGATTCTCCGGGAGTTCCTGAGCCGGCTGGTATTCTCAAAGAGGGGGTAATTTTGTCTGCCATCTCCCCTGATTTGCGGCGGGTGCTGCAGGAGTTTCAGGCTGATAGACCTGACCGTTGCCCAGAGGAGAAGCTGTTTGTCCCTGATAGATGGACTAGTAGAGTTATCTCTGAGGTTCATTGTTCGGTGTTGGCTGGTCATCCTGGAATCTTTGGTACCAGAGATTTGGTGGCTAGATCCTTTTGGTGGCCTTCCTTGTCACGAGATGTGCGTTCTTTTGTGCAGTCCTGTGGGACTTGTGCTCGGGCTAAGCCCTGCTGTTCTCGTGCCAGTGGGTTGCTTTTGCCCTTGCCGGTCCCGAAAAGGCCCTGGATGCATATTTCCATGGATTTTATTTCAGATCTCCCTGTCTCTCAGAGGATGTCAGTTATCTGGGTGGTTTGTGATCGCTTCTTTAAGATGGTCCATTTGGTACCTTTGCCTAAATTGCCTTCCTCCTCTGATTTGGTTCCATTGTTTTTCCAGCATGTGGTTCGTTTACATGGCATTCCGGAGAACATCGTGTCGGACAGAGGTTCCCAGTTTGTTTCAAGATTTTGGCGGTCCTTTTGTGCTAAGATGGGCATTGATTTGTCTTTTTCTTCAGCTTTCCATCCTCAGACAAATGGCCAAACCGAACGAACCAATCAGACTTTGGAAACATATCTGAGATGCTTTGTTTCTGCTGATCAGGATGATTGGGTGTCCTTCTTGCCTTTGGCTGAGTTCGCCCTTAATAATCGGGCCAGCTCGGCTACTTTGGTTTCGCCTTTTTTCTGTAATTCTGGTTTCCACCCTCGTTTTTCTTCAGGGCAGGTTGAGCCTTCGGACTGTCCTGGTGTGGATTCTGTGGTAGACAGGTTGCAGCAAATTTGGACTCACGTAGTGGACAATTTGATATTGTCCCAGGAGAAGGCTCAACGTTTCGTTAACCGCCGTCGCTGTGTTGGTCCCCGACTTCGTGTTGAGGATTTGGTTTGGTTGTCGTCTCGTTTTGTTCCTTTGAAGGTTTCGTCTCCTAAGTTTAAGCCTCGTTTCATTGGTCCTTATAAGATTTCTGAAATTATTAATCCTGTGTCATTTCGTTTGGACCTTCCAGCTTCTTTCGCTATCCATAATGTGTTCCATAGGTCGTTGTTGCGGAGATATGTGGCTCCTATGGTTCCCTCCGTTGATCCTTCTGCCCCGGTGTTGGTTGAGGGGGAGTTGGAGTATGTGGTGAAGAAGATTTTGGATTCTCGTATTTCGAGACGGAAACTTCAGTATCTAGTCAAGTGGAAATGTTATGGTCAGGAGGATAATTCCTGGGTGGTTGCCTCTGATGTTCATGCTGCCGATCTTGTTCGTGCCTTTCATTTGGCTCGCCCGGAGCGGCCTGGGGGCTCTGGTGAGGGTTCGGTGACCCCTCCTCAAGGGGGGGGTACTGTTGTGAATTCTGTTCTCGAGCTCCCTCCTGTGGTTATGAATGGTACTTCGGCGAGTTCTGTTCATGGACTCCCTCTGGTGGCTGTGAGTGGAGCTGCTGGTTCTGAGATTCCTTCTCCAGCTGATCTCGTTCAGGTCTTGGCTGGCTGCTCTATTTAACTCCACTCAGATCGTTACTTGATGCCAGCTGTCAATGTCCTAGTACTGGTTCAGTTCACTTGGATCTTTCAGATGACCTGTCTACTTCAGCAAAAGCTAAGTCCCTGCTAGCTTATTTGTTACCACTGTGTTTTTGTCCAGCTTGCTTTAATGAATTTATCTTGTTAGCTGGAAGCTCTGGGATGCAGAGTGGCACCACCGCGCCGTGAGTCGGTTTCTTTTGCACACTCTGCGTGGTTTTTTGTTAGTTTTTTATGCTGACCGCAAAGATACCTTTTCTATCCTCAGTCTGTTTAGTCAAGTCTGGCCTCCTATGCTGAAACCTATTTCATTCCTGTGTTTGTGACTTCCATCTTAACTCACAGTCAATATGTGTGGGGGCTGCCTATTTCTTTGGGGAATTTCTCTGAGGCAAGCTAGGCTGTATTTTCTATCTTTAGGGGTAGTTAGCTCTTAGGCTGTGAAGAGGCGTCTAGGCAGAGTCAGGAACGCTCCACGGCTATTTCTAGTCGTTGTGATGGGATTAGGAATTGCGGTCATCAGAGCTCCCACTTCCCAGAGCTCGCCCTGTGTCGCTAGTTTGCTCATCTGGTCATTTCTAGTGTTCCTAACCACCAGCCCAACATAACAAACATGAGAGCTAGTCCATATTTTCTCCCAGACTGGCCTGCCGAAGGAGATCCTGATGGAGCAGGGAACACCGTTGATGTCCAAGGTAATGAGGGAATTGTGTAAGGCCCTCCAGATTACCCAACTTAGGACGTCGGTGTACCATCTGCGGACATATGGCCTGGTGGAGAGGTTCAATAAGACCCTGAAGTCCATGCTGAAGAAGGTCGTGGAGAAGGATGTCCGAGATTGGGATTGCCTCCTGCCATACCTACTGGTCTCCATCAGGGATGTCCCCCAGGCCCCTACGGGGTTCTCACCGTTCAAGCTATTATATGGACGGCACACCCAGGGACTTCTAGATGTTGCAAAGGAGACTGGGAAACAGAAGTTACACCCCACCAGAGCGTCATTAAGCATGTGGCCCAAATGCAGGACCAGATCGCAACGGTGATGCCAATTGTGAAGGAGAGCCTCCTTTAAGCACAAGAGGCCCATGTGAGGGTCTACAACAGAGCCGCAAGGCTGAGATAGTTTAGCCCTGGGACTGGGTGCTCGTGTTGATCCCCACAGTGGAAAGCAGATTCTTGGCCAAGTGGCAAGGGTCATACGAGGTGGTTGAGAAGTTGAGTGATGTCAACTATGAAGTCTTCCAACTAGGGAGAAGAAAGCCATACAAATAGGACCAATAGGGACAGCAGGGTGAGCCATTGATGAGCGGGGGCATCATTGCGCAGGATTTAGGGTGCCAACCTCCGCTGGTAGGTAGGGGCAAGTCAGTGTACTACAGGGACAGGCACCTCTCTTGGTATTTCTTACTAAGTATCTGTATATTTTGGTGGTGGTATGTGTTTTTTTCCCCTGTATTGGTAATTTTACTAGAGTTATTAAAAGTTATATTTTAATGTGTCCTTAAATTGTTTTTTTTTTTCTGCAGTGAAAAGATACCTCCAATGAACCCTTGCTTAAACCTGTGGCCTCCCAGACAAAGAGAAAAAGTGTTGCTAGCGCTATTGTTTTAACACTACTTTATAATATTTTACCTCACTATAAGCAATAATTTCTGTATACTTTGTTACTTCTTGAGAGGAGAGCAGGAAAGGGTTAAACTCAGAGACTATTACATTATAACCTTGAGTACCTTCAGTACATGTAGTACGTTTGCTGTGTGCATGCGCTCAGCCACTCCCTTCTTCCACCCCAAGATGCTCGACGCCTCCGCCTCCGTGGCACTCGACTGGGAGCTATGGCAACCACCTTGCTTTTGCTCCTGTGCACAGGGGCGCTCCTGCAAAGTTGCATGGGAGTGGCTTGGCTGGTTGGGAGCTCATGCGCCGATACACTGCAGCCGCAGACGAACCCGATCACATGGATCCCATGTGACCAGTTACCCAGAATACATAAAGGTCCTGTCTGAGAGCACTATAGCACCTGTCCTTGAGAAAGCATGGCAAATTAAACAAGCAAAACGCGCGTTGGGGTTGTTAAATGTTTGTGTGAACTTCCTATCTATCTATTAACTTGGGTAAGATGCCTTTTGCATAATTTTATTGTACTATTTAGCAACTTGGGTTGCAATGTATGCTTGACTCTTTTCCAGCAGCTGATTGTTGGAGTTGTGTTACACAATCAATCCACGTATACTGTAGACCCCTTATAAGTGTGGGGCATGCGGTTACTATGCAATTAGAGGTGCTCCCCTGCAATTGATTATATTTATATGACATATCTTACCCTTCTATACAAGTATTTACAATAACATTTATGGAATAAAAGTTTATATACTGTTGGGTATCACTACTACATGTACTTATTTGCACCTTTTTCTATGTTCTCTTACTAGTTGTCAATTTTGCTAATAAAGATTGTACGTACCTTTTTAAACACACACTCCTTTTATCCTTTTTTCCTATGCTATTTTGGAGTGGTTTTTGCTTTTGTGGGTAAGTGTACCTTCTGGTACTTCGCTCACAATTTACTATGAGACTGGGCTTTTGTTTAATAAGTATAATTGCTCTGCGTCGCCCAATGCCTGAAGCGGAAACAAAGGGAACCGTTACCAGCATGGATGTCACATGTTTGTATTCTGATGAAAGTTGGGACCTAATCTTAGATTCTACAAACATCTTGTTTCCATTTACAAAATAATATAATTCATGATCATTTATAGGATACATTACTGTCCTTTCTAAATTTTAAAATTGGCTGTATTGATTGTTCTAAATGCCTTTAAATGTAGTCTTATTGAAACAGACCTTTTTAATATCCATTGGGCTTGTCTCATTGTTGCCAATTTTGGGAAAAGGGTGCACTTATTTGTGAAGAAGCTGAGTATCTTTCATGTATCATAAAACCCTCACTATACCGCATTTGAAATTATTATAAAAATGCCCCTTTTCTTTCATTTTCCTAAATGATTCATACAAATATCAGTATAATGTTGAATTCATCAACTGTCAGAGTATAATTCACATTTTATTAGTCAAATCTCCCAAATGATAACAGTATTTTATCAAAACTAAAAATATTCAGAATGCACTGATCCAAATTATTATGCATAACAGAGTTTTGAAATATGTTAAATGTTGTAAAGAACTGAAAATGGTCATTTGTTGAATTTGCAGAATTAAGAGGTCACATTTACTGAAATAAAGAAAATGTCAATCAAAAACATCTTAACAAGCCAAGTTACATGTTAACATAGAACTAATGATGAGCGGGTATACTCATTACTTGGGTTTTCCCGAGCACACTCGGGTGGTCTACGAGCATTTGTGAGTGCTCTGGAAATTTAGTTTTTATAGATGCAGCTGCATGATTTACGGCTGCTAGCCAGCCTGAGTACATGTGGGGGTTGCCTGGACGCTAGGGAATCCCCACATGTATTTAAGCTGTCTAGCAGCCGTAAATCATGCAGCTGCAGTGGACAAAATCTAAATCTCCGAGCACTCACAAATACTCGGAGACCACCCGAGCGTGCTCGGGAAAACACGAGCAATGAGTATACTCGCTCATCACTACATAGAACCCTTTCTTTGATATCACCTTCACGATTCTTGAATCCATTAAACTTGTGAGTGTCTGGATTTTTTCAGCTTGAATTTATTTGTAGGGTGTCAGAATAGCTTCCCACAGCTGCTGTTTTGATGTGATCTGCATACCCATCTTCATTGATCTTTTGCATGAGGATATTCCAAAGGTTCTCAATAGGACTGAAGTCAGGGGAGGATGGTGGCCACACCATGAGTTCCTCTCCTTTTATGTCAATAGCAGTCAATAACTCAGACATATTCTTTGTAGCATGCATTGCATTGTCATGCATGAAGATAGTTTTGCTTCGGATGGCACAGTTATTAATTTTGTAGCATGGAAGAAAGTGGTAATTCAAAAACTCTATATACCGTATTTTTCGGACTATAAGACGCACTTTTTTCCTCCAAATTTGGGAGGAAAGTGTGGGTGCGTCTTATAGTACGGATATAGCATGAGGGGAGGGGGGCAGCAGCGAGTGGGATCGCACTGTTATCCCACTTCAGGATGTCCCCGCTGCCCGGAATCAGCTGCTGGGGAAAGCACATGGCCCCGCTGATTAAGTGCAGTGAATATTCATTAGCGGCTCCCCGCCCACCGATCAGCTGAGCGGTGAGCCGGGAGCAGCAAATGAATGCTGCACTTAAGAAGGGACACACAGTTTCCTCAGCACTGATTCCAGGGAGAATCTGTGTGTCCGGGGGAGGAGGCAGCAGCAGCAGGGGCCAGGAGATCGCTGCATACCTGCCTGTGCTGGACGCTGAGCTGTCTGGTGCACAGGGAGGACCTGTGTGATGTCAGAAGTGGGCAGGCTGGAGCATCACATGGCAGCTCAGAGCCCTCCCTCTTCTGACATCATCACAGGTCCTTCAGACTCCCACCTAGAATCTGCAGCTTCCTCTTATGTCCTGCGCTGTGGAAAGGCAACAACAACAGGGAGGGCTCTGTGTGTGTGCAGCCATGGGATGCTCCAGCTTTTACCTCACAACAGTGTGGCTGGCTGCCACAATTAAGAGGTCAGTCTTTACAAAACACAATAAAGCACTCTGCCACTCCTTTGGTGAACTATAACTGCCAGCATGTCATAGGATCTGCAGGACATGCTGGGAGTTATAGTTCTCCCATGGGATTTTAAAGCAGCACTCCAGTGTTATTTTTCAGTGCTGGAGTCGTGCTTTCACTATAAGCCCTGTGCACCCATTCTTAGGGCTCATTTCCACATGCGAGGCACACGTCCGTATCTCGCATGTGGAAACCAAGCTGTGGAGCCGGCACTCCAGAGCGGAGCGTGCGGCCGCATAGGAACACATGGAGCTGCACAGCTCCGTTCCAAAGTGCCGGCGCCAGAGCTTGGTTTCCACATGCGAGATACGGACGTGTGCCTCGCATGTTGAAATGAGCCCTTATACTCACCCTCCAGTGTCTTCATATCGTACTTCACAGACACCACACTGGTCCCGCAGCTTCCAACATAATAACATACTATTATATATAATAACACCACATATAATAGTATGTTATTTATGTTATTAAATATTTTACCACATGTTTTTTGCTTCAAATATTTTTTTCCCTATTTTCCACCTCTAAAACCTGGGTGCGCCTTATAGTCCGGTGCGTCTTATAGTCCAAAAAATATGGTACTTTGCTGATGTCAATTTCACACCTTCATGGACCCTAAAGGGGCCTGCCAGTTCTCTCGTCATGATTCCGCCCCAAAACATGTCTCCTCCACATCCTTGCTGATGTCGCAGCCTGTTTGGACATGGTGGCCATCCACCAACCATCCACTACTCCGTCCATCTGGACCATCCACGTTTGCACTGTACTCTTCAATAAACAAGACTATTTTAAAATGTAACTTCATGCATGTCTGAAAAGAAAAAGGTAAAGTCAGCTTACCAGACCCAGTTTAGGCTTAATGTTTGCAGTCTATCACCTCGCACAGAAAGGGGTGAGACAACCGCAGCAAAATCCAGGCTAAGAGGAGGAATTCAGCGTTGGTACATAAAATTTTATTTCACATGAATAAAATAAACCAACATATGGCATCCAGCATGTACACTTTAGAACAACAGTTCATCAATAAAAATAACTTTAACTTAAAAATTACTTTTTCTCATCAATCTGAAAGTATCAATTTCTTAGATCTTTTACTTACAGGTGACAATGTCAATCAAAAGTGATAATTTCACCATATAAAAAACCCAAAGCAAATAATACCATATTAACAGCGCAATCATGCCACCCTCCACACATTATTAAAAACATTCCGTTTGGAGAACTAATTAGAATAAAAAGAAACTGTTCCACAAAAAAATTATTTCAAATTGAAGCAAAAAAAAAAAAATGTACAAACTAAAAGAAAGAGGCTATGCACAATGGTCATTAAATAAATCACAAAGAATTGTATCCAACATTGATAGAGAAACATTAACTAATAATAATTCGAAAATAACAAAAGAAAGTCGTAAAATTACATTTACGACCAGTTACAGTCTGCAATGTAATGATATTGTCAATATTATTAAGAGATACATACCTATGCTGAATCATGAATCATGATCCAAAATCTAAAGAAATTTATTTTTAAAAATGATATTCGATTTGTGGCCAAACGTGCACCAACGTAAGGATCAATCCTGTCTCCTAGTCTATTTATTAGTAATCCCATACAATCCTCTCATTCAGAAACATGGCTCCACACTAAAGGTTTCTTTAAGTGTGGAGCTAAACGCTGTAAAGTATGTGAACATGCACAAAAAAACTATAATTTTTATTCCACTTACAACTTCTCAACCTTTTCTATACGCAATTACATTAATTGCAATACCTCTTATGTTGTATACCTAATAAAATGCACTAAATGTAAATTACAAAACATGGGCTGTACAATCTGCCCATTAAAGATTGGGATACGACAGCATCTTGCGGATGCAATTAACCCTGAAGCCACTGGAATATCGGCAGCATCCTAACATTTTTTAAGTGTGCACAAAGTAAATACTGTACAACATATTTAAAATTTACTGGAATAGAAAGGGTACATAAACCTATAAGAGGAAGGAGTCATAAAAGAAAATTATTAAAGAGAGAATCTTATTGGATGTTCATGCTAGACACTCGGGTACCCAATGGTCTTAATGCAAGACATGATTTGATTACACAATACTGAATTCACATTTGATATGTAACTTTATAATATTGTATAAAGTGTCTCCCTTTTTGTACATATATATGATAGAGTCATTAATGTAAAGTCTTCTTTGTTTTTATGATTTTTATGCTTTTTTTTAAACTTTGCTTCACAGCATACGGGTCTAAGGGGTAACGTTTCTCCTTATGCTACTTCCAACAGGTGGCGCTATAACATAAGGAGAAACGTTACCCCTTAGACCCCAGTCCAGAGCCTCTCACCTAGCCAAATCAGTTCTCATGCTTCGCACTGACGAGGGCCAACAGCCCGTAACACCGTGTCTGCGAATTGAGATACTGATTTGGCTTTTATCCTAAGTCATATTGCACGACTCGTTAGAGGGTTGATTGTGACTTGTAAGGATCGCTACCTTCAACAGGTGGCCCTATAGAGTTAAGTCCTCTTTTTCTCAGAAGAGGCAATTTGCATACTTCACAGCATATGCATACACAAAGTAGTGAGCAATGAAGCCAGTCTGTTAATTAATTACCTGAAGGTAACAAACCAACAAGGTTCCTTGGTAAGACTATATAATTAAGAGAAACTGGTGTTTCAGCTAGATCATGACTAAGACTGAATGTCGAAACGCGTTGATCGCTGAACTGCTGTGCTAAAGTGTACAAGCTGGATGTAATATGGTGGTTTACTTTATTGATATGAAATAAAAGTTGTATTTTATGTACCAACACCAACTCGCTGGATTCCTCCTCTTAGCCTGGTTCATGCATGTCTGGGCCCATTTCAACTTGTGAGCACTATTTAGGATAGGCAGAGTAGAAGTTTTATACACAGCTGCAAGCCTCTGGAGGATCCTACACCTTGATGTTTGCAGGACTCCAGAAGCATCTTCAAATACCTGTTTGCTGATTTGTAATGGTATTTCAGCAGTGCTCTTTTAATCTGATGAATTTGTCTGGTGGAAACCTTCCTCATTATGCCTTTATCTGCACAAAACCGTCTGTGCTCTGTATCATCCATAAATCTCTTTACAGCACAATGATGGGTAAGTTTTGTGAAATATCTAATGTTTTCTAAGCAGTATGTGTGGAGAAAACCAGGCACTGCTCATCACCTGCCCAATACAATCCCAAAAGTGAAACATGGTGGTGGCAGCATCATGCTATGGGGGTGTTTTTCAGCTGCAGGGACAGGACGACTGGTTGTCATTGAAGGAAACATGAATGCGGCCAAGTTCAGAGATATCCTGGATGAAAACCTCTTCCAGAGTGATCTGGACCTCAGACTTGGCAGAAGGTTTGCCTTTCAACAAGAGAATGACCCTAAGCACACAGCTAAAATAATAAAGGAGTGGCTTCAGAACAACTCTGTGACCATTCTTGACTGGCCCAGCCAGAGCCCTGACCTAAACCCAATTGAGCATTTCTGGAGAGACCTGAAAAAGGCTGTCCACCAATGTTCACCATCCAACCTGACGGAGAGGGTCTGCAAGGAAGAATGGCAGAGGATCCCCAAATCCTGGTGTGAAAAACTTGTTGCATCATTCCCAAGAAGACTCAGGGGTGTAATAAGTCAAAAGGGTGCGTATACTCAATACTGAGCAAAGGGTCTGAATACTTATGACCATGTGATATTTCAGTTTTTCTATTTTAATAAATTTGCAAACATTACTACATTTCTATTTTTTTCCAGTCAAGATGGGGTGCAGAGTGTACATTAATGAGAAAAAAATGAACTTTTTTGAATTTACCAAATGGCTGCAATGAAACAAAGAGTGAAACATTTAAAGGGGTATGAATACTTTCCTTACCCACTGTAGATCATCTGTATTGCACATGGATGACAACATTGATGAAAATTGTCCCAAGTTTTTGTGTATCTCTCTGCCTGCTTCCTCAGTCTGCCCCTCATTTCCCCACCCATCTCTTCAGTCCATAGAGTACAATGGGCTGTCTCATGGAGTGAGTTGTTAGTCTGCCTTGTTTGAGCAAGTAGGAGTTCAGCTGTTTTTATCAAAGTGGATGACTAGTTCCGGAAGCAGGAAGGAGAGGGAATATTAGCTGATCATTGGGGAAGGAAGCAGATGTGTTTGATAAGATATATTCTAAAGCTTCTTATATTCGCCTGTACTATTAAATTACACATTTTTTTAAAGTATTGTAAGGTTTCTTGTCATCATCATTTAAAGTAGTGGAAATGCCCCTTTTAAGAAGACCTTTAACCTGGTCAAAAGTGGTCCTGTTTTTACTCTCATTTTATTCTCACTGTTACCCTTAGGGTATGTGCACACGTAGAAGTGGATTTCATAAATCCGCAGTGCAAAAACACTGCGTTTTTACTGCGGATTTACCGCAGATTTTGTGCGGTTTCCACTGCGGTTTTCTATTATGGAGCAGGTGTAAAACCGCTGCGGATTCCGCACAAAGAATTGACATGCTGCGGAATGTAAACCGCTGCGTTTCCGTGCGTTTTTTTCCGCAGCATGTGCACTGCGGATTGCGTTTCCCATAGGTTTACATTGTACTGTAAACGCATGGGAAACTGCTGCGGACCCGCAGCTGTGGAAACGCTGCGGATCCGCAGCAAAATCCGCAGCGTGTGCACATACCGTAATTAAACTTTTTTTTTTAAATTTACCATACAGTTGGAAAGATAGGATCCTTTTTATTTAGTGTTCCTTTTTATTGTCTTTACCAAGAGGGCATGGCTCAGAATTGTGTAGGGGGGCAGATCTTTAGGTTGCTCTGCATTATTACCTGTGTAAGCCACTTTTGGCCTAGTGAAAGGTACATTTTAAGTCAAATTACCAAATTAGTAGATAAATTTAAGGAGCTATCTGGGACTTTTGTATTTTTTTCTTATGAGGCTAAGAACTTACAGGCAGGTAGTTGCTAACTTCCTGCCTATTTTGCTGGGTGCCGATCTCTGCAGGCTCAGAGCAGTCACAGACACCGGGCAGAACAGGCAGGTACTTAGCAACTACCTGCCTGAAAGTTCTTAGTCCCATCAGAGAAAAATAAAAAAGCCCCCTAAAAATCTTTAACTAAGGCCTGTCCCACACGTCCAGATAATTCCGGTACCGGAAAAATCGGTACCGGAGTTATCCGTGTCCGTGTTTCCATGAGCTCACGTAGGCCATCCGTGTGGCACACGTGCGGCAGCCGTGTGCCGCCTGGGTACCACACGGACCGTGCAGGAGAGACAGCGCTACAGTAAGTGCTGTCCCCCCAGCATGGTGCTGATGCCGCCATTCATCCGTTCTCTCCAGCGCTCGCTGGGGAGAAGGGATGAAAAATCTTTTTTTTTTGTTTTTTTGTGTTTAAAATAAACTTTAGGGCATCCTCCCCCCTCCCACCCCCTGTGTTGAGGGAGGCTGGTGAGTAGGGGGGGAGGATGCCCTAAAGTTTATTTTAAACACAAAAAAACAAACAAAAAAAGATTTTTCATCCCTTCTCCCCAGCGAGCGCTGGAGAGAACGGATGAATGGCAGCTTCAGCACCATGCTGGGGGGACAGCGCTTACTGTAAGCGCTGTCTCCAGCACGGCACACGGACTGCACACGGAAAACATCCATGTGCGGTATGTGTTTTACACGGACCCATTGACTTTAATGGGTCCGTGTAATACGTGCGCTCCCACGAACACTGACATGTCTCCTTGTTTTCCCAACGGACACACGGTCCGCGAAAACACGCTGACATGTGCAGAGACACATTGATTTTAATGTGTCTACGTGTGTCAGTGTCTCCGGTACGTGAGGAAACTGTCACCTCACGTACCGGAGCCACTGACGTGTGAAACCCACCTAAGGGGGCACTTACTTTTTAACATTGGTGTAGTAATACACTGTGCTTCGTGTTTACTCATTTTCATTTTGTCTAAAAGGGTTTTTCTTGGCAGAAGCAGGCATGTGATTGTACCTGTGTAAACAATAAAGAAGCAACAGTGATCCAAAGACCACTAAGACCCTTAAATTCTAATGGTCTGTGGTGGTCCAGGAGTATGATTCAGTGTGTGTTATCGTCTAAAAAAACCAACAAATTAAAAAGTATTCACTTTATTCTAATACACCTTTTGAAAGGATACCACAGGATAGCAAGGGGCAAAAAATATACTAACTAGCTAGTATGCCTGAAACAAGCCATCCAATATCTGATATGTTCTGGCCAGTAATCAGTCCTCTAGCAATTTACTGAAGTCCAATGAACTAAGAAAATAACACAACTTTGAAACTTTTCATGCTGTTGACCCCAATTTCTTTGTATGTATTGTTCCTGAGAAGAGCACGCTTCCTCTTTTATGTAGCTGTGTGGACAGGTGTGTTGGTGAAAGAGTTCATTGAGCTAACGTAAGAAGTTTGCAAGCTGTATACCATGAGTTCCTTTGTGCAAGACATGGCTGCTCTGCAATATATTAACAATGTACAATGCACTCATTTGTAAGAGTCACGGGAAACGTATGTCAAATTATTATTAAAAACAGTAACACAAAAAACTGCATTATACATTATATGAACTGAGGAGAAGGCCTTATTCACACATCAGCGTTTGGAGTCGCAATTTCATCATTATTTCAGAGCCAACACAAGGAATGTCCCCAAAACACAGAATAAGAGAAACTTTCCATTATAGATCTTCTATCTATAGGTTTTACTCCTGAAGTTGGCTTACAAATACTGAGGTAAAATGCTGATAAAATACTGGCATGTGAATAAGGCCTAAAGCACCAATTTATCTCTGTAAGACCACATTCGCACATTAGTATTTGGTCAGTATTTTACATCAGTATTTGTAGGCCAAAACCAGGAGTCAAATAGTAGAAAATATATAATAGAAACACGTCACCACTTCTGTATTTTACACCCACTCCTGGCTTTGGCTTACAAATATTGTTGTGAAATACTGGCTAAATACTGAACATGTGAACATGGCCTAAAGGTCCGCCACACATCAGTTTGTCTGTTAGGGTACTGTCACACAATGGCACTTTGATCGCTACGACGGTACGATCTGTGACGTTCCAGCGATATCCATACGATATCGCTGTGTCTGACACGCAGCAGCGATCAGGGACCCTGCTGAGAATCGTACGTCGTAGCAGATCGTTTGGAACTTTCTTTCGTCGCTGGATCTCCCGCTGTCATCGCTGGATCGTTGTGTGTGACAGCGATCCAGCGATGCGTTCTCTTGTAACCAGGGTAAACATCGGGTTACTAAGCGCAGGGCCGCGCTTAGTAACCCGATGTTTACCGTGGTTACCAGCGTAAAAGTAAAAAAAAAAAAACAGTACATACTCACATTCCGGTGTCTGTCCCCCGGCGTTCTGCTTCTCTGCACTGTGAGCGCCGGCCAGCCGGAAAGCGAGCACAGCGGTGACGTCACCGCTGTGCTTTCCGGCTGGCACAGACACAGTGGAGAGAAGCAGAACGCCGGGGGACAGACACCGGAATGTGAGTATGTACTGTTTTGTTTTTTTTACTTTTACGCTGGTAACCACGGTAAACATCGGGTTACTAAGCGCGGCCCTGCGCTTAGTAACCCGATGTTTACCCTGGTTACCCGGGGCCTTCGGCATCGTTGGTCGCTGGAGAGCGGTCTGTGTGACAGCTCCCCAGCGACCACACAACCACTTACCAACGATCACGGCCAGGTCGTATCGCTGGTCGTGATCGTTGGTAAATCGTTTTGTGTGACAGTACCCTTACAAGAGCCATCTGTGATTTTCCACAGATAGCACTCATACCTATGATAGTCTATATGGTACTTCACATATCCAATCTTTTTCCTCGGGCTGAGTGGTCCACACAGAAGCACTGGGACTTGTTTGATATGGATCTGAGTGTCAAATCAAACTCTTCATTGTAAATCTACAGGTCCATGAAAAAACTGAACAGCTATTCATGTGCTGTCCATCTGTTACAGACTGTTTGATAGGAGAAGTTTGAAAAACTTCCAAAAGCTTTTTTTTCTTTTGAGAAAAACTGATTAACCCCTTAAGCCCCGAGGGTGGTTTGCACGTTAATGACCGGGCCAATTTTTACAATTCTGACCAGAGTGGGAGAGTCCCTTTATGAGGTTATAACTCTGGAACGCTTCAACAGATCTTAGCGATTCTGACATCGTTTTCTCGTGACATATTGTACTTCATGATAGTGGTAAAATTTCTTCGATATAACTTGCGTTTATTTGTGAAAAAAACAGAAATTTGGCAAAAATTTTGAAAATTTCGCAATTTTCCAACTTTGAATTTTTATGCCCTTAAATCACAGAGATATGTCACGCAAAATACTTAATAAGTAACATTTCCCATATGTCTTCTTTACATCAGCACAATTTTGGAACCATAATTTTTTTTGTTAGGGAGTTATAAGGGTTAAAAGTTGACCAGAAATGTCTCATTTTTAAAACACCATTTTTTTTTAGGGACCATATCTCATTTGAAGTCATTTTGAGGGGTCTATATGATAGCAAATACCCAAGTGTGACACCATTCTAAAAACTGCACCCCTCAAGGTGCTCAAAACCACATTCAAGAAGTTTATTAACCCTTCAGGTGTTTCACAGGAATTTTTGGAATGTTTAAATAAAAATGAACATTTAACTTTTTTCACACAAAATTTATTTCAGCTCTAATTTGTTTTATTTCACCAAGGGTAACAGGAGAAAATGGACCCCAAAAGTTATTGTACAATTTGTCCTGAGTACGCTGATGCCCCATATGTGGGGGTAAACCACTGTTTGGGCGCATGGCAGAGCTTGGAAGGAAAGGAGCGCCATTTTACTTTTCAATGCAAAATTGACTGGAATTGAGATGGGACGCCATGTTGCGTTTGGAGAGCCCCTGATGTGCGTAAACATTGAAACCCCCCACAAGTGACACCTTTTTGGAAAGTAGACCCCTAAGGAACTTATCTAGATGTGTGGTGAGCACTTTGACCCACCAAGTGCTTCACAGAAGTTTATAATGCAGAGCCGTAAAAATAAAAAATCATATTTTTTCACAAAAATGATCTTTTTGCCCCCAATTTTTTATTTTCCCAAGGGTAAGAGAAGAAATTGGACCCCAAAAATTGTTTTGCAATTTGTCCTGAGTATGCTGATACCCTACATGTGGGTGTAAAGCACTGTTTGGGCACATGGCAGAGCTCGGAAGGGAAGGAGCGCCATTTGACTTTTCAATGCAAAATTCACTGGAATTGAGATGGGACGCCATGTTGCGTTTGGAGAGCCCCTGATGTGCATAAACATTGAAACCCCCCACAAGTGACATCATTTTGGAAAGTAGACCCCTTAAGGAACTTATCTAGATGTGTGGTGAGCACTTTGACCCAACAAGTGCTTCACAGAAGTTTATAATGCAGAGCCGTAAAAATAAAAAAATCATATTTTTTCACAAAAATGATTTTTTCACCCCCAATTTTTTATTTTACCAAGGGTAAGAGAAGAAATTAGACCACAAAAGTTGTTGTGCAATTTGTCCTGAGTACGACGATACCCCATAGGTGGGGGTAAACCACTGTTTGGGCGCATAGCAGAGCCCGGAAGGGAAAAAACGCCATTTTACTTTTCAATGCAAAATTGACTGGAATTAAGATGGGACACCATGTTGCATTTGGAGAGCCCCTGATGTGCGTAAACATTGAAACCCCCCACAAGTGACACCATTTTGGAAAGTAGACCCCTTAAGGAACTTATATAGATGTGTGGTGAGCACTTTGACCCAACAAGTGCTTCACAGAAGTTTATAATGCAGAGCCGTAAAAATAAAAAATCATATTTTTTCACAAAAATTATCTTTTCGCCCCCAATTTTTTATTTTCCCAAGGGTAAGAGAAGAAATTGGACCCCAAAAATTGTTGTACAATTTGTCCTGAGTATGCTGATACCCCATATGTGGGGGTAAACGACTGTTTGGGCGCATGGCAGAGCTCGGAAGGGAAAGAGCACCGATTGACTTTTCAATGTAAAATTGACTGGAATTGAGATGGGACACCATGTCGCGTTTGGAGAGCCCCTGATGTGCCTAAACATTAAAACCCCCCACAAGTGACACCATTTTGGAAAGTAGACCCCCTAAGGAACTTATCTAGATGTGTTTTGAGAGCTTTGAACCCCCAAGTGTTTCACTACAGTTTATAACGCAGAGCCGTGAAAATAAAAATTCTTTTTTTTTCCACAAAAATGATTTTTTAGCCCCCAGTTTTGTATTTTCCCAAGGGTAACAGGAGAAATTGGACCCCAAAAGTTGTTGTCCAATTTGTACTGAGTACTCTGATACCCCATATGTGGGGGGAACCACTGTTTGGGCGCATGGCAGAGCTCGGAAGGGAAGGAGCGCCATTTGGAATGCAGACTTAGATGGATTGGTCTGCAGGCGTCACGTTGCATTTGCAGAGCCCCTGATGTACCCAAACAGTAGAAACCCCCCACAAGTGACCCCATATTGGAAACTAGACCTCCCAAGGAACTTATCTAGATGTGTTGTGAGAACTTTGAACCCCCAAGTATTTCACTACAGTTTACAACGCAGAGCCGTGAAAATAAAAAATCCTTTTTTTTCCCACAAAATGATTTTTAGCCCCCCAAATTTTTATTTTCCCAAGGATAACAAGAGAACTTGGACCCCATTGTTGTTGTCCAATTTGTCCCGAGTACGCTGATACCCCATATGTTGGGGTAAACCCCAGTTTGGGCGCACAGGAGAGCTCGGAAGGGAAGGAGCACTGTTTTACTTTTTCAATGCAGAATTGGCTGGAATTGAGATCGGACGCCATGTCGCGTTTGGAGAGCCCCTGATGTGCCTGAACAGTGGAAACTTCCCAATTCTACCTGAAACCCTAATCCAAACACACCCCTAACCCTAATCCCAACAGTAACCCTAACCACACCCCTAACCCTGACACACCCCTAACTCTAATCCCAATCCTAATCCCAACCACAAATGTAATCCAAACCCTAACCCTAACTTTAGCCCCAACCCTAACCCTAACTTTAGCCCCAACCCTAACCCTAACTTTAGCTCCAACCCTAGCCCCAACCCTAACCCTAGCCCTAACCCTAGCCCTAACCCTAACCCTAGCCTTAACCCTAACCCTAGCCCTAACCCTAGCCCTAACCCTAGCCCTAACCCTAATGGGAAAATGGAAATAAATACATTTTTTTAATTTTTTTATTTTTCGCTAACTAAGGGGGTGATGAAGGGGGGTTTGATTTACTCTTATAGCGGGTTTTTTAGCGGATTTGTATGATTGCCAGCCATCACACACTGAAAGACGCTTTTTATTGCAAAAAATATTTTTTGCGCTACCACATTTTAAGAGCTATAATTTTTCCATATTTTGGTCCACAGAGTCATGTGAGGTCTTGTTTTTTGAAGGACAAGTTGATGTTTTTATTTGTAACATTTTCAGGCACGTAACATTTTTTGATCGCTTTTTATTCCAATTTTTGTGAGGCAGAATGACAAAAAACAGCTATTCATGAATTTCTTTTGGGGGAGGCGTTTATACCGTTCCGCGTTTGGTAAAATGGATAAAGCAGTTTTATTCTTCGGGTCAGTACGATTACAGCGATACCTCATTTATATCATTTTTTTATGTTTTGGTGCTTTTATACGATAAAAACTATTTTATAGAAAAAATAATTATTTTTGCATCGCTTTATTCTGAGGACTATAACTTTTTTCTTTTTTCTTTGATGATGCTGTATGGTGGCTCGTTTTTTGCGGGACAAGATGACGTTTTCAGCGGTACCATGGTTATTTATATCCGTCTTTTTGATCGCGTGTTATCCCACTTGTTATTTGGCGGTATGATAATAAAGCTTTGTTTTTTGCCTCGGTTTTTTTTTTTTTACGGTGTTCACTGAAGGGGTTAACTAGTGGGACAGTTCTATAGGTCGGGTCGCTACGGATGCGGCGATACTAAATATGTGTACTTTTATTGTTTTTTTTATATTTACACAAAGAAATATATTTATAGGAACAATATTTTTTTTTTTTTTTCATTTTTTTGGAAAAAATTTTTTTTACACATGTGATTTTTTTTTTTTACACTATAACATTGCCCCGGGGGGAGGGGGGGGGGCATGATGTTATAGTGTAAGATCGCCGATCTGACGCTTTGCTGTGCACTGTGTCAGATCGGCGATCTGACGTGCACAGCTCCTGAAGACTTCCCGGCGCCTGGCGGTAAGAGACCCTCGGAGCAACGCGGTTACATCGCGTTGCTCCGGGGGTCTCAGGGAAGCCCGCAGGGAGCCCCCTCCCTGCGCAATGCTTCCCTATACCGCCGGAACACTGCGATCATGTTTGATCAAAAGTATATTACCTATATTGCTGGATTAGTGTAAACAACGTCTCACCAAAAAAACTAATACCATAAAAATAATTTTTATTAAACTGCTTTTTTAAAAAATGTAACCAATGACCTAAAAACAAACCACACCAAGCAATAATTAATCAACTATACTAGACAACACTCGCAGGTGGGCATGGGGGATGGGTATCCCTGTTATACCCTAATAATCCCTATCTGTACCCTACCTGTCTGCGGAGGTTGGCACCCTCTTGGACGCAATGTGGCGCCCCCGCTCCTCGGCGGCTTGCCCTTATCTCCCTAGCAAATCCCTTGTATATACACCAATAGGGGATTCACGAAAAATGCCACCACACAGGGATACAGCACACAATGACTTTTCTTGATTATAACCAAAAAAAGGGGAGTAGGACAGCAATATACAAAACCAACCAAAAAAAGTGCAGTGAATAAAACCAATCTGATATTCTGGGAGCATAAATATAGATATAAGGATATCTTGCCTACCAGGTCCCTAGAGTAATCCCTGCCTGTCAGCGGAGGTTGGCACCCTCTTGGACGCAAAATGGCGCCCCCGCTCCTCGGCGGCTCTCCCTCGTGTCCCTAAGAGTGTCCTGGGTTATAGATAATAAAAAATATACACCAGAAACTGGGCACTCATTAAGCCATCAATCTTCTACATTAAAAGTTAGAGACAACTCTCAGGGATCTCCAGCTCAAAAGTATGAAAACACAGTGAAAAAGGATATTTAAGGCTGCATAAAAAAACCACACTCATCAATACGTCACTGAAGTCCCAATTATATAGTATGCCCAGTGACTTTAACACTGAGTTTAAACCATTTGCAGCCCTACCCTGAAACCAATTGAAAATAGCATGCTTATTTCCAGTGTTATCTAAGCATGCTTTTTTTTCAGTATAATAAGTATGGGGTACTTTAATATATTCAGTAATAATACCATTTATCCTCTATATTCCTTCTCCAAAGGCATCATAACTCATCTGTTATTAGTTTTTGTATACAAAAAGTTTTATTTCGGATGTGATAAAGCGTCTTCAATGCCCCAACAACTACATCATACCCATTCCTATTAGTGGTTCAGGGTTTAATATATGTATATGCAGTACAAGCACCTATTGCATCGTGCCCTGGACACAAAGTCCGCACCGATTGCACTGTGCCCCAAACAGTTACTCAAAAACCAGCAAGACAATTTATGCCAATCATTGTTGGTCCACCTTATCTATATGCAGGTTTCACCTTCAGGTTTTTAACAGATGTATATACAAGAAAAAACACCTATTGCACTGGCCCCAGAAAAATCAATAGCCGACACAATGAAAATATCAATTCATGTCAGTCTAACTTATCTGTACTCAGGCTTCGCATCATGTTTGATCGCAGTGTGCCGGGGGTTAATGTGTCGGGGGCGGTCCGTGACCACTCCTGGCACATAGTGCCGGATGTCAGCTGCGATAGTCAGCTGACACCCGGCCGCGATTGGCCACGCTTCCCCAGTGAGCGCGGCCGATCGCATAAGACATACTATCCCGTCACTGGGAATTAAGTCCCAGGTCACCTTGACGGGATAGTACGTCATATGGGATTAAGGGGTTAAACTCTGACTAAATGCTGATGGTAAAACTATTGCAAGGCAAAAAATAAGAAAAAAAGCATTGTCGTGGGCACTGTCACTATGAAGACAAGGATAAGAAGGTGTAGAAAGCCACAAACATTTATTAAAAGACTGCACTAAGTTTCAAAATAGATCGGATTTCTTCCTTAGGCTATCATACAAAGATGTATATAAAACAGCTTATTGCCATACTTCAGGGTTCGATCTGGCAGCCTTGTGTTTGTCTGCTGGCCTCTCCAACTGCTGAGCCACTAGAGATCCAGTCCCTGTCCTGGTGTTGATTATTTGCCTTTTCGGCCTCTCTTTCTTACAGCAGGTGTTTTCCATTTGCTATTTGGGCTATCCAATTACTCTGCAGAGGCTTCTATTAAAACCTCACTGTTACCTCTTTCCCTGCCGGTGATAGCTTACATCTGCCCCGTTTAGTGGTGAAGGAGTAGTCCTTTTTTTGTGGCAGTCTGTTAGTGTCTTCTCTAGGAGTTATCTACATAGTTTGGTAGTGTGTGTATTTCAGTTTCCTCTCCCATTTGTTTGGTCGCTCCTACTGTTCCCTTGTTTTCCACTTTATTTCATTTGCATTTTTGTATGATTGCAGTTTCCTTTCATCCCAGTCTGCTAACCCTATACACTGTGTGCAGAATTATTAGGCAAGTTGTATTTTGATGACATGATACTTTTTATACATGTTGTCCTACTCCAAGCTGTTCAGGCTTGAGAGCCAACTACCAATTAAGTAAATCAGGTGATGTGCATCTCTGTAATGAGGAGGGGTGTTGTCTAATGACATCAAAACCCTAAATAAGGTGTGCTTAATTATTAGGCAACTTCCTTTCCTTTGGCAAAACAGGTTAGAAGAGAGATTTGACGGGCTCTGAAAAGTCCAAAATTGTGAGATGTCTTGCAGAGGGATGCATCAGTCTTGAAATTGCCAAACTTTTGAAGCGTGATCACCGAACAATCAAGTGCAGCGCCCCAGAGTCCTGGTCGTTGCAGTACTGTGGCTCCGCCACTAAGGGGAGCTATGGTACGTCTGATGGCACTGAAGGAGTTCACCTGACCAGGTATCACAGACACCAATACATTTCACAGCCGGGCCTCCAGGGGGAGCTAAGGGTTCTATTCATTAGGCCACTCCTCACATACTGGTAAAACTGGGGGTCAGGCAGGAAGTTAGAACAGAAAGCTGACTGGGTTGGAACCAGGCAACACCTTGTGGCAGAGGGTGTTGTGGGAGAAGATTCGGTAGGGTCCCTGTCAGGGGTGGGATCCTGACAGAGGCCTGGCAACTTGAGCGAACGTAACGGGACCGTGCCTGCTCAGCATAGCGGCGGTGCCCAAGGAGGGATTGGAAGCGAGATAGATTGTGCTGAGTGAGAAACGAGATCAAAGCAAGAAGGAGAATACCAGTAGGAGTCGTGCTGTGAGACCGAGGCAACATCCTACTGAGGCGCACAACCGGCGGCCGGAACGCCGAGGAAGTATTACTATATTCAGCTTCAGGCAATACTTCAAACCAACGGCAGGACAGTCAGTCATAGGCGGGCTGTCTCACCTAAATCACCTACGAAGACATAGGGGGCAACTTGTGGAGAGGGGCGACTCTAGGGTCCCGGAAGAGCTCCGAGCCTACCCATCATACGGGTGCCGTCCTAACCGTAACATCAGGGAGGGACGGAGGATTAGCAGAACATCATCTAATCGAGTTGTGAGGGAACTTAAGAAACAGACACAACAGTTGTGGGGACTTTCCGTAAGCACAGCAGGGAAGGACCGCAACACATAGCGCTAGCAGGAAGGCACAGATTTCCACCTGCAAGGAGAACTCTGGAGGTGTCATTGGACCGGCCGGACTTGCGCAGCCTGGTTAACCGTATTCCGGATTGAGGACCCAGAGATCTTCAGTAAAGAGGTAAAGAGACTGCAACCTGGTGTCCTCGTTATTTACTGCACCGCACCACCACCACCATCCACATCTATCATTCACTGTACGCCCCTCAGCAGGGTCACGGTCCGGGCCTAGCCACCTTGACAACCCCAGAGCAGAGACTCAGAGGCCTGGTACCGGGTACCCCTCGGCCCTGCGGCAGTGGGGGCGCTACAACTTGGCATCACGAACAGGATCTACTTAAGCCTGAAGAATCAGGTCATGTGTGCCTTGGAACTGTGATTTATTGTGCTTGGACTGTACTTTATTGCAAAGACTGTGCTGTGCCACTTGCCGCCAAAATCCGCTGCCATTACAGCGCTGAGGAGAGCGCAGGAGAAGAAGAGGGGCGTGGAGTAGGTGTGGACAAGCTGGAGAGCGCGAACGACAATGGCCGCCCAGTCTAAATATTTCTGCACTGTGAGGACGTGTCCGTCAGCAGCGGAGATCCACCTCCTGATCCTCAATGGAGGGCGGAGACCGAGAAAACGACACCGCCCACGAAGGAGAGAGCGGGAAAAAGACCAGGAAGCGACCCACGTGGAGGACGCCATGGCCAGCAGCTCTGAACCCGAAAGTGAGGTTGAAGCGGAAGTCTTCCCCAACTACCCGGATGAGCACAGCAGCCCGTTCTCCGTGGACAGCACCAAATTCCTGCAGGTCGAGATGGAGAGCTTGCTCGACCAGCTCCTTCAGCTGAATGTGAAGGCCCAGGCCCCGCACCAGGTGGCGCCGGACCGCAGTCTCCAAGCATCAGATCCGATACTGCTGCCGGGGTCCTCGCTGACATCGCCAGAGGAACCCGCCGCGGGGAAGGAGCCCGCATCGGCTGGTGAGTCCGCCGACCCTGTCCCGCCGGCCGAGGGCTCACTAGTAGGCCCCGTTGCGGCACCCCCTCCCCCTGGGACCCATAGACTTCAGCGCCTGTTGCCATGGGAGGAGCCCACGGGTATGGAACACCGCCTGAAAGCCCCACTTCGACCCACTGCTCTGCTGTGTGAAGTCCGTGCAGAGCGCACAGTGTGCCGCTGGGAGAACCCAGGGTCCAACCTTATGGGGTTCCCCGGGGTGAAGACCCAGGAGGGAGAGATGGTACAGGCCCTAAGCTGGGAGGAATACCAGGTACAGCTAGAGCAGCAATGGCAGGAGAAACAGAAAGAATATCAGGCCGGGCTAGAGGCCTACCACCAGAAAGATTTGGCAGTTAAGGATCGGGCCCGCAAGGACCCCACCGCTCACCAGGCCCCACGCAGGCAGGGTGCCGTCGTCACCTTCAGGCTCCGCGGAGGTTGGGGCTTCATCAAGGAGCCGGGCCTGTATGCAGAAGTGTTTGTTAATCGGAGGGATGTTGAATCTCACCTGAGGGATGGTCACCCGGACCGGGACCTCCACCCAGGGGATGAAGTCACCTACACCCGGCACTTTGGGGAGAAGGGATGGTTCGCGTTAAATGTCCACAAGAAGAAGCTGGTGGAACCCTCGACTAAGGTGCCGGAGAAGATCTCTCCCGTAGCCAAGGTGCCCCCTTGTGGTCGACCCACGATCACCACTGAGACCACCATGGTCACCCCAACGGGCACGATCGTGAAGACTACGACTTGCCGCGTTATAACCTCCACCGCTGTTGTGGCCGCGCAGGTGCCTCCTCAGGTGACCCGCGTGTCTACTGCCCCGGAACTGAAGACTGTGGGCACGCAGACCCCCAGCTGGGATAGCAGACCCCCTTATGCAGTACCGGGCGGTTCGCAATACCCAAAGGGGTTGCCTCCGCCGGTGCTGCCTCCTGAATGGTTCGAATAAATGTCTTAGTATTCTGAATATGTACATAGTTCTTTAAACCGTTTGTTTTCTGATTTTGCTGCTAAACCCGTTTAGGGTTAACTCTTAAAGGGATCCCTTCGTTGACCCGGGATCCCTATTGCTTTTTGGTTATTTTTCTATTTTCTTCTTTGTTATCAAGAACTGCCGCAATCATGAACAGTGCATGATACAAACTGCTTGTAAATAGTTTGCACCTTCTTAAAGGTGCTCCCTACTGGTTTTACTTAAAGAAGGACTCTTTGTGAAGATACCGCACCGGAGTCTTTGCTGAGTATGGACTGGTAGCTTGAGAAGATGTGCTACCTCATAAAGACTTGGTCCCCTCTTAAAGGGGATGTTCACTTGTTGCACTTAAAGAATGGTATTGCTTTAAGACTGATAGATAGCAATAATGTCTTGACAAAAAGAAAGTGATGATGATGCTTACATGAAAAAGTTATATGTATCCAACCAGTTGATTGTAAGAAATGATTGATAATGTTGATAGAAAAATGAGGACAGAGAGTGAACCCGTACGGGGTTAGTCAGCGAGTCCTCTTTGGAGCCATATAGGGATGGCTCAGTGATTTCAAACTGAAAGTAAATGTTATGTTCTATACTGTGTATAGTAGTTGAAAAGGCAGAAGGCCCGGGCTGAAAGGGGCGGTCCTGTAAAGAAAGGAGAGGCAGTAGGCCTGGAGCAGTTAGGACAGGCGGTCCTGCAGATTTAATGAAGGAGAATGAAAGAGAAAGAGTTAATTAATATTCCAATGTTTTATAGGTAAAGCCTTTAGTGGATAGGGAGTATGCGTCCTTAAAGGCAATGTTGACTTCTTATTCAAAAGTTTGCACTAAGTAGAATACCCGGTTGGGTAACAGGAGTTATTTATAGCCTGTCATTTATAATGTTTAACCATGTTTGTAACGTTCAAGTGTCCTCACCTCCCATAAAGGGAAGCTCTGTTCAAGCTTACTTATTGTTATTGCATTTTCAAAACTGTATGTCTTTTTGCTAACCTGTATTGTTGTTTTCTTCCCAGTCCAGGAGTACTGGATTTAGCCGGGGGGGAGTGCAGCGCCCCAGAGTCCTGGTCGTTGCAGTACTGTGGCTCCGCCACTAAGGGGAGCTATGGTACGTCTGATGGCACTGAAGGAGTTCACCTGACCAGGTATCACAGACACCAATACATTTCACAGCCGGGCCTCCAGGGGGAGCTAAGGGTTCTATTCATTAGGCCACTCCTCACATACTGGTAAAACTGGGGGTCAGGCAGGAAGTTAGAACAGAAAGCTGACTGGGTTGGAACCAGGCAACACCTTGTGGCAGAGGGTGTTGTGGGAGAAGATTCGGTAGGGTCCCTGTCAGGGGTGGGATCCTGAGAGAGGCCTGGCAACTTGAGCGAACGTAACGGGACCGTGCCTGCTCAGCATAGCGGCGGTGCCCAAGGAGGGATTGGAAGCGAGATAGATTGTGCTGAGTGAGAAACGAGATCAAAGCAAGAAGGAGAATACCAGTAGGAGTTGTGCTGTGAGACCGAGACAACATCCTACTGAGGCGCACAACCGGCGGCCGGAACGCCGAGGAAGTATTACTATATTCAGCATCAGGCAATACTTCAAACCAACGGCAGGACAGTCAGTCATAGGCGGGCTGTCTCACCTAAATCACCTACGAAGACATAGGGGGCAACTTGTGGAGAGGGGCGACTCTAGGGTCCCGGAAGAGCTCCGAGCCTACCCATCATACGGGTGCCGTCCTAACCGTAACATCAGGGAGGGACGGAGGATTAGCAGAACATCATCTAATCGAGTTGTGAGGGAACTTAAGAAACAGACACAACAGTTGTGGGGACTTTCCGTAAGCACAGCAGGGAAGGACCGCAACACATAGCGCTAGCAGGAAGGCACAGATTTCCACCTGCAAGGAGAACTCTGGAGGTGTCATTGGACCGGCCGGACTTGCGCAGCCTGGTTAACCGTATTCCGGATTGAGGACCCAGAGATCTTCAGTAAAGAGGTAAAGAGACTGCAACCTGGTGTCCTCGTTATTTACTGCACCGCACCACCACCACCATCCACATCTATCATTCACTGTACGCCCCTCAGCAGGGTCACGGTCCGGGCCTAGCCACAGTGGCAACCCCAGAGCAGAGACTCAGAGGCCCGGTACCGGGTACCCCTCGGCCCTGCGGCAGTGGGGGCGCTACACAAGCATTTCATGGCAAATAACCAACAGGATCGCAAGAAGCGTGTTGGGCAAAAAAGGCGCAAAATAACTGCCCATGAATTGAGGAAAATCAAGCGTGAAGCTGCCAAGATGCCATTTGCCACCAGTTTTGCCATATTTCAGAGCTGCAACGTTACTGGAGTAACAAAAAGCACAAGGTGTGCGATACTCAGGGACATGGCCAAGGTAAGGAAGGCTGAAAAACAACCACCTTTGAACAAGAAACATAAGATAAAACATCAAGACTGGGCCAAGAAATATCTTAAGACTGACTTTTCAAAGGTTTCATGGACTGATGAAATGAGAGTGACTCTTGAAGGGCGAGATGGATGGGCCAGAGGCTGGATCAGTAAAGGGCAGAGAGCTCCACTCCGACTCAGACACCAGCAAGGTGGAGGTGGGGTACTGGTATGGGCTGGAATCATCAAAGGTGAACTTGTGGGACCTTTTCGGGTTGAGGATGGAGTGAAGCTCAACTTCCAGACCCACTGCCAGTTTCTGGAAGACAACTTCTTCAAGCAGTGATACAGGAAGAAGTCAGTATCGTTCATTAAAAACATGATTTTCATGCAGGACAATGCTCCATCATATGCCTCCAACTACTCCACAGCGTGGCTGGCCAGTAAAGGTCTCAAAGAAGAAAAAATAATGACATGGCCCCCTTGTTCACCTGATCTGAACCCCATAGAGAACCTGTGGTCCCTCATAAAATGTGATGTGATACAGGGAGAGAAAACAGTACACCTCTCGGAACAGTGTCTGGGAGGCTGTGGTGGCTGCTGCACGCAATGTTGATCGTAAACAGATCAAGAAACTGACAGAATCTATGGATGGAAGGCTGCTGAGTGTCATCATAAAGAAAGGTGGCTATATTGGTCACTAATTTTTGGGGGGTTTGTTTTTGCATGTCAGGAATGTTTATTTCTAAATTTTGTGCAGTTATATTGGTTTACCTGGTGAAAATAAACAAGTGAGATGGGAATATATTTGGTTCTTATTAAGTTGCCTAATAATTCTGCACAGTAATAGTTACCTGCACAAACAGATATCCTCCTAAGATAGCCAAATCTAAAAAAAAACACTCCAACTTCCAAAAATATTAAGCTTTGATATTTGAGTCTTTTGGGTTGATTGAGAACATAGATGTTGATCAATAATAAAAAGAATCCTCTAAAATACAACTTGCCTAATAATTCTGCACACAGTGTATGTCCAGATTGCGCTATCTGTTTCACGTCGGTCCCATACCTCCCTGGATGGGGGAGGGAATAGTCTCCATGTGCATTCAGGATCATAGTAAGGTCGGAGACCCATGCCTCTCTACCTTCAGGAGTACCCCTTGGACAGGGATAGTGAGGGTCCCAGCTCCACGGACAGTTGCAGGCGCCATCTCCCTTACTTCAGATTTTCACATCGTAACACTTATAAAGGAAGCTGTGATTCAAGGAAATTACACATCCCACCTACTGGTGAGTATCAAAACCTGGACACACAATGGAGCAATATATAAATTGTTTATAATACTTACATTGTTAATACATTTTATTACAATGTTGTGGCATCAAAAAAAACATAATTATGGCGTTTCGATCTTTTCTTGTTGCGTCTTTTACTGATCGGATTAATTTACTTTATATTTTGATAGATCAGACATTTCGGAACTTAGCCATACCAAACATGTATTTTTATTGTTTTATTTTGAATGTGGCAAAAGGTGTTTTTTTTTTTACTTTTTTTTAAATTTTAAAACTTTTTTTATACTTGATTCAATAGAACCCTTAGAAGACTTGAAGCTGTGTTCTTCCGATCGCCTGTGCTCCACATAGCAGGGCTTCAGCCCTGCTACGTGTAGCATAAATGCTGATTGCCTATGAATGCTGGCCACTGGCTGGAGTTCATAGGAGGGTCTCAATGACAGGCATGAGGGTCTTCTGCAGAACCCCGGCTGTCACAACAAATCATCGGCGCCCCGCGATCACATGACAGGGGCGCCGATGGGCTTTTCTTGTGAAGCACATCTGGTTTGTGAGACTTAAATGCCAGATTAAAATTGACAGCAGCATTTAACACGTTAACAGCCACGGGTGGATCGCGATTCCACCAGCAGATGTTAGAGGCGCATTGCGGGGAGCCGGCTTACAGGTCTGGACTTATGATGGGTAAGCACTTTATGTAATGTAGCGCTTAATATTGGGGCAACACATAGGTGTAGTTACCATCTAGCAATATACACGTGTCACTGGGTATTACAATGTGAATGTCAGTCTGCACCTGAGTGTGATTGCCTCCGCTTCCCCATGTCATACTTTTGACCTGCTGCCTCTCCTCAGTGTACTGGCTATGTTTCCTCCTCACTGCATCCTTGATTGACTTTTTATTTAAGGTCATATATGTTTGTTTGTATGATGATTTAATAAAGGAATTTTCTTTTATTTTTGGTGGTGTTTTTCGTTTACTCCTTCCTTTTGTGTTTATAAATTGGAGCATTATACTTTGATTATTCTTTATTTTTTGGGGAGAGTTACAAACCATAATATGCTCTCGGGCCCATAAAAATATAACGTGCTGTAAGATTTTTATATAAATTTTCAAACTTTGTATTTTCATGCCCTTAAATCAGAGAGCTATGTCACACAAAACAGTTACTAAATAGCATTTTCCACATGTCTACATTACATCAGCAAAATTTTTGAAACATAATTTTTTTTGTAAGGGTTATAAGTTGACCAACAACTTCTCATTTTTTTCAACAACATTTTTAGGGACCACATTACATTTGAAGTGACTTTGAGGGGTCTATATGAGAGAAAATACCCAAAAAGTGACATCATTCTAAAAACTGCACCCCTCAAGGTGCTCAAAACCACATTCAAGTAGTTTATTAACCCTTGAGGTGCTTCACAGGAATTTTTAGAATATGGAAGAAAAAAATGAACATTTTTTCTTACAAAATTGTTACTTTAGACACAAGTTGTTTTATTTTCACAAGGGTAACAGGAGAAATTGCATTATACAGTTTGTTGAGCAATTTCTCAAGGAGTACGCAGATACCCAATATGTGGAGGAAAACTAATGTTTGGGCGCAGAGTCGGGCTTGAAAAAGAAGGAGCGTCATTTGTCTTTTTGAATGCAAAATATGCTGTAATAATTAGCGGACACCATGTCACGTTTGGAGTGCCTCTGATATGCCTAAACAGTGCAACACCTCACCTCACAAATGACATTATTTTGGAAACTAGATCCCTCAGGGAAATTATCAAGATGTGTGGTGAGCACTTTGAATCCCCAGGTGCTTCACCAACATTTATAACATTAATCCGTGAAAATAATAAAATCATATTTTTCTCCCACAAATATGTTTTTCAACCCCAATTTTTTCATTTTCATAAGGGTAACAGGAAAAAATTGCACCATATGTGGGGAAAAACTACTGTTTGCATGCAGGACAGAGCTCAGAAAGGAAAGAGTGATGTTTTGGAATGCAGATTTTGATGGAGTGGTCTGCAGGTGTCATGTCATGTTAGGAGAGCCCCTGATGTGTCTAAACAGTGGAATCCCCCCAAGTGACCCCATTTTGGAAACTAGACCCCTCAAAGAATGTATCTAGGTGTGTGGTACATCACCGAAGCTTATAACGTACAGCTGTGAAAATAAAATAAATCACACTTTTTCCACTTAAATCTTATTTTGGCCCCAAGTTTTTTTATTTTTTACAAGGCTAACAGGAGAAAATGGAACCCAAAATTTGTTGTGCAGTTTCCCCTGCACACCAATACCCAAATATGGTTGAAAACTATTTTTGTGGCACAGTGCAAAGTTCGGAAGGGAAGAAGCACCATACTGGAGTTCAGATTTTGCTGGATTGGTTTGAGGGTGCCATGTCACATTGGCAGAGCCCCTGAGGTGCCAGAACAGCAAAAAAAAAATATGAGACCCCATTTTGCAAACTACACCTCTCAATTAATTAATCCAGGGGTACAGTGGTCATATTGACACCACAGGTTGGTCATAAAATGTTATACCATTGGGCAGTGAAGAAAAAAATAGTTACATTTTTACCACCAAAAATTTGATTAGCCCCATATTTAACATTTTCACACTAGCAAAAGTGGCACCAAAATCTATCCCACAATTTCTGCAGAAGGTAGAAATACCCCATATATGGCTGTACAGTACTGCGTAAACACATGGCGAGACTCGGGAGGGATGGAGTGCAGGTTGCCTTCTGGAACACAGAATTTCCTAGAACAGTTTGCAAACTCCATATACAGAGCCCCTAAGTGCTATAAGAGCAGAATCCTTCTCAAGTGCCCCCATTTTGGAAATTATACCCCTTTGGGAATTTATTTACAGGTGTAGTGACGATTTGGATGCCATGGGTGTTTTCCACAAACAAGCAGCAGTGGATGTTACTGAGTGGAAATTGCAAACTGCCATTGTAGTGACCAGTATGTCATGCCCAGCTCATGCTTCTGGATACACGTACTCGTATGCAGGAGGGCTCTCATTGCTACAGAAATGCTAAACATGTGGACTCTAAATGTTGTTTAGGCACACTGTGGGGCCTCCTGGAATTTGGATTCGGCAGTGCAGAATTTGCAGAATTCATTTGGGGGGGGGCCAGGTGCCATGGATTGAGTTGAAGCTTTTATTGGGAATATTTGACATAACCCTAGTGCAAACACTCAGCGCAGAGCGCGGGATAAATGTGAGCTGAGCCTTACTGCGATCTCAACAGCAGGTGAAGAATTTGTTTTATTTATTTTTTACGCTGTTCCTCGTGCGATATAAATGATTAGGTAATGTTATTCTTTGGGTTGGTACGATTACAGCGATACCAGATTTACATCAGGTTTTTATGCTTTTGCATTGCCATATTTTGAGAGCTATAATTTTTCCATATTTTGGCAGGCAGAGTTATGCGATGGCTTGTTTTTTGTGGGACAAGTTGATGTTTTTATTGGTACCCTTTTCGGGCACATGACATTTTTTGGTCACTGTCTATTCCGATTTTTGCGAAGCAACATGAGCAAAAAACAGCATTTTTTTATGTTGTTCCGCGTGTGGTAAAATTGATAAGACAGTTTTATTTGTCGGGTCAGTACGATTACATCGATACCACATTTAGATTTTTTTTATATTTTGGCACTTTTACATAAAAACTATTTTATAGGAAAAATAATTACCGTATATACTCGAGTATAAGCCGACCTGAGTATAAGCCGACCCCCTTATTTTGCCACAAAAAAACTTAATGACTCGAGTATAAGCCTAGGGTGGAAAATGCAGCAGCTACCGGTAAATGTCAAAAGTAAAAATAGATACCAATAAAAGTAAAATTAATTGAGACATCAGTAGTTTAAGTGTTTTTGAATATCCATATTGAATCAGGAGCCCCATATAATGCTCCATATAGTTTATGATGGGCTCCATAAGATGCTCCATTTTAAAATATGCCCCATATAATGCTGCACAAATGTTGATTATGACCCCATAAGATGCTCCATACAGACATTTGCCCCGTATAATGCTCCACAAATGTGGTTATGGCCCCATAAGATGCTCCATACAGATAATTGCCCCATATAATGCTGCACATGGCCCCATAAGATGCTCCATAAAGATATTTGCCCCATATAATGCTGCACATGGCCCCATAAGATGCCCCATACAGATATTTGCCCCCATATCATGCTGCACATGGCCCCATATAATGCTGCACATGGCCCCATACAGATGCCCCATACAGATATTTGCCCCATATCATGCTGCACATGGCCACATAAGATGCGCCATACAGATATTTGCCCCCATATAATGCTGCACATGGCCCCATAAGATGCCCCATACAGATATTTGCCCCCATATCATGCTGCACATGGCCACATAAGATGCCCCATACAGATATTTTCCCCCATATCATGTTGCACATGGCCACATAAGATGCCCCATACAGATATTTTCCCCCCATATAATGCTGCACATGGCCACGTAAGATGCCCCATACAGATATTTGCCCACATATCATGCTGCACATGGCCACATAAGATGCCCCATACAGATATTTGCCCACATATCATGCTGCACATGGCCACATAAGATGCTCCATACAGATATTTGCCCCATATAATGCTGCACATCTAATATATAATTGCCTAGAATACTACTTCCTGCAATTTGTGCCAACTTCCGTGGCTTTGTCCGGAGCTAATGTCCGGAGATAATGTCCGGAGCTAATGTCCGGAGATAATGTCCGGAGCTAATGTCCAGAGATAATGTCCGGAGCTAATGTCCGGAGCTAATGTCCGGAGATAAGTGACGTCACCAGTGTCCTACACCCAGGCAGAGCACAGGGGCCCCAGGCAGCATATGGGGCCCCAGGCAGAGCACAGTGGCCCCAGGCAGAGCACAGGGGCCCCAGGCAGCATATGGGGCCCCAGGCAGAGCACAGGGGCCCCAGGTAGCATATGGGGCCCCAGGCAGAGCACAGTGGCCCCAGGCAGAGCACAGGGGCCCCAGGCAGAACATGGGGCCCCAGGCAGAGCACAGGGGCCCCAGGCAGAGCACAGGGGCCCCAGGCAGCATATGGGGCCCCAGGCAGAGCACAGGGGCCCCAGGCAGAGCACAGTGGCCCCAGGCAGAGCACAGGGGCCCCAGGCAGAACATGGGGCCCCAGGCAGAGCACAGGGGCCCCAGGCAGAGCACAGGGGCCCCAGGCAGCATATGGGGCCCCAGGCAGAGCACAGTGGCCCCAGGCAGAGCACAAGGGCCCCAGGCAGCATATGGGGCCCCAGGCAGAGCACAGTGGTCCCAGGCAGAGCACAGGGGCCCCAGGCAGCTTATGGGGCCCCAGGCAGAGCACAGTGGCCCCAGGCAGAACATGGGGCCCCAGGCAGAGCACAGTGGCCCCAGGCAGAGCACAGGGGCCCCAGGCAGAACATGGGGCCCCAGGCAGAGCACAGGGGCCCCAGGCAGCATATGGGGCCCCAGGCAGAGCACAGGGGCCCCAGGCAGCATATGGGGCCCCAGGCAGAGCACAGTCGCCCCAGGCAGAGCACAGGGGCCCCAGGCAGCATATGGGGCCCCAGGCAGAGCACAGTGGCCCCAGGCAGAACATGGGGCCCCAGGCAGAGCACAGGGGCCCCAGGCAGAGCACAGGGGCCCCAGGCAGCATATGGGGCCCCAGGCAGAGCACAGTGGTCCCAGGTAGAGCACAGGGGCCCCAGGCAGCCTATGGGGCCCCAGGCAGAGCACAGGGGCCCCAGGCAAATATGGGGCCCCAGGCAGAGCACAGGGGCCCCAGGCAGCATATGGGGCCCCAGGCAGAGCACAGTGGCCCCAGGCAGAGCACAGGGGCCCCAGGCAGACCATGGGGCCCCAGGCAGAGCACAGGGGCCCCAGGCAGCATATGGGGCCCCAGGCAGAGCACAGGGGCCCCAAGCAGCATATGGGGCCCCAGGCAGAGCACAGCGATATTTTGGACCACTGTGCGGTGTTTCAGACCCCCTGTGTGATGTCTGGGGCCCTGTTCTTAAGTATATTAAAGATTAAAGTAACGTATATTAAAGTATATTATAGATCAAATTTGACACGTTTATGAGCACCATTGAGTGATATACTCAAGAATGACATAATTTTTCAACATTTTATGGTTTCAAACTGTAAACACTCAGAGTTTTTTTTACTTCAACCAGAAAACCTTAACGGTTCATAAAAAACTTGACTGTTCAGGATATGATAAAAGTCATAGTATTCTGAATCTTTAACTTATAAAGATACCTTTACATGGGGTGATTATTGGTTCCAGAGAGGCTTTCGGCCGATAATCGTACACATGGCTGGTGACAGGACAATACAATATAAACGTTCAAAGGTAAACACTGATAACATTAAAATCTAATATATAATTGCCTAGAATACTACTTCCGGCAATTTGTGCCAACTTCCGTGGCTTTGTCCGGAGATAATGTCCGGAGATAAGTGACGTCACCAGCGTCCTACACCCACTCAGGGTGGACAAAGATATATGCCTTCGTGGTGCGCGGCACTTTTCTGATTGGTTGCCGCCTGCCGCGAGCGACCAATCAGAAATGTGCCGTACTGTCAAGAATTGTCAAGAGCTGGTGAGTGCAGCCATTTTTTGTTCTTTCTTACTATTATTTATTAATTGTATTATTCTTACATTTGAATAAATAAAGTATATATGGATTCTAGACTCCCGATTCTTTAGAATCGGGCTGCCATCTAGTGGCCCCATAAGATGCTCCATACAGATATTTGCCCCATATGCTGTTGCTGCGATTAAAAAAATAAAAAAATTACATACTCACCTCTCCGGCCCCCGACACTTGCTATAGTCACCTGCTCCCCGTTCCAACGCTGACCGCCGCTGTGTCTTCCCATCCTCTGCACCGACGTTCAGGAAGAGGGCGGCGCGCACTAATCGTGTCACCGCGCCCTCTGACCTGAGCGTCATTGCGGAAGACACAGCGGCGCTGACGGTGGAACGAGGAGCGGGTGAATATCGCGCACTGCCCTGTCATACTTACCTGCTCCTGGCGCCCTCGCTGCACGTCTGTTTCCCGGTGCCGCATTTTCTTCCTGTAGTGAGCGGTCACCGTTACTGCTCATTACAGTAATTAATATGCGGCTCCACCCCTATGGGAGGTGGAGCCGCAAATTCATTACTGTAATGAGCGGTAACGGTGACCGCTCACTACAGAAAGAAGCTGCAGCGCCGGGGAAGCCAGGGACCTGCAGGGACCGTGCCAGGAGCAGGTGAGTATCATTAGACAGCCCCCTGCTCTCCCTCCCCTGCCAACCCCTGGGTATGACTCGAGTATAAGCCGAGAGGGGGACTTTCAGCCCAAAAAAGTGGGCTGAAAATCTCGGCTTATACTCGAGTATATACGGTATGTTTGCTTCGCTTTATTCTGAGAGCTATAACTTTTTTATTTTTCCGCTGGTGGAGCTGTGTGGAGACTTGTTTTATGCAGACAAGATTACATTTTCAGCGATACCATTTTTATGTACATTCATCTTTTTTATCGCATTTTGTTCGGCGGTATGATGATAAAGCATCGTTTTTTTGCCTCATTTTTTTTGCAGGGAAAGGGCCAACTGCTTTAGTATTCCATCTTGTTGGTGGTCCTGAGCTGTAGCGTTGTAGGCTTGATCACCAACATGTACTTCTCTTTGGGGTATGCCTCAATTCACACTGCCCGCATTCTCCACTATATATAAGGCAGTGGCTTTCACGTTTTCACGTCCATGCGGTGATGAGACAGTGACCCAAGAAAGTTCAACTTAAATGTCTTTATTTGCCAGGGCAAACACCTCCCCCGACTATTTAACCCCCTAAATGACGAGATCATCACGAGGGCCCAATGGTGGTCATGGCAACCCCAACACTATTAACTATCTAATGCCCTTTATAGTGCAAGCTATGTTCCTATACCTGGTGGACAGACCTTCCCCATTCCCAGGGACGGCCTTCAGGCAAAGCCTAAAGGAGAACCGAACACAACACCGGCCATAGGAATATAATCAAGCCTTTTATCACATACAAGAACATGTTAAAACAGTAAGCCACATCTTACAACCTCTAGCTGCTACGACGTATTCATTGACCTTCCACCTCCCTACTCTCTCAGAAAATAGAGATGCAAAAACAGTTCTTTCTTTCTATGAATTAGTTTTTATTGTGCAAAACACAAAAAAATTATATAGATGTGGTATCGCTGTAATCGTACTGACCCAAAAGATAAAGCTGCCTTATTACTTTTACCATATGATGAGCAACATTAAAAAAAAACAATTCCTGAATTACTGTTTTTTGTTTATTGTGCCTCCCAAAAATCAGAATAGAAAGCAACCAAAAAATGTTGTACCTGAAAATGGAAATAGTACCAAAAAATGTCAACTTATCCCACAAAAAACAAGCTCTTACATGACTCATGAAATATAGAAAAATTATAACTTTCATAATATGGTGATGCAAAAACTTCTTTCTGCAAAAATAGGGTCTTTGACAATGTTAGGCCTCGTGTGGCTGAAGTGTGTCAGTAGTTGCTTCATGATGAAGGCATTGATGCTATGGACTGGCCAGCCAGTTTCCCAGGCCTGAATCCAATCGAGCACATTTGGGACATTATGTTTTGTTGCACCACAGCCTGTCCAGGAGCTGACTGATGCTTTAATACAGGTCTGGGAGGAGATCCCTGAGGAGAACATCCGCCACATCATCAGGAGCATGCCCAGGTGTTTTAGGGAGGACATACAGGCACGTGGAAGCCACACACACTACTAAGCATCATTTCCTTGTTTTGAGGCATTTCCATCGAAGTTGGATCGACCTGTAATTTGATTTTCCACTTTGATTTTGAGTATCATCCCAAATCCAGACCTCCATGGGATATTAATTTTGATTTACATTGACCATTTTGATATTTTATTGTTCTCAACGTATTCCACTATGTAATAAATAAAGATTTGCAAATGGAATATTTTATTCAGGGATATCTAGGATGTGGTATTTTAGTCTTCCATTTATTTTTTTGAAGTGTATGTAGGATAATTGTAGAGGTAGGCCTCATACACATCCTAAAAAAATTATGAAGGAGGGCATCATACACACCTTGGAAAAATTAAGAGCGAGGACAGCATGATGACCCTCTAATAATTTAGAGGGAATACCGCATGATCACTGAAGTTGACAGGATCAAGCCTTGCCGTCAGAAGATCCGAGTGATGCTGGAAAGGCTACATTAAAGATTACACCGGTTTTGTGATTGGAAATAATTGGTGGTTATCTGTTTGCTGGACATCTTGCCATCATCTGAGCCCAAGATGCCCACGGAATCAACTTAAGGGGGGAGGGAGGGATCAGTGACTGCAGCCTGCGAGACTCAGATTTGGCTCAAGTCTGTGAACCATAAAAATAAAACTGCCATTATAGAATGGATGAAAGGCCCAAATGTATCTCTTGAGTCGGAAGCCAGAAGATCCTTGTTGTGCCAGTTGTACCCTGAGTGGCCTCGAATCCAGAACTCCTTGTTGCTAGGCACAGATGGTCCAAAGTTTGTTTTGACCTTTTGTGAGAGGATGTGGCAAAAACAATGATAATCCTCAGCACTGTGCGGTATTTGTGCATGAGTTCTGACATCTATTGTCCAAATGGGACCCTGCGGAACTGACCGGAAGAGAGAGAGTTTCAGGAGGGAAAGGTTTTGATAAAGCACCGGGTCCGGTGACCTTGATAAAGCAGTTCCCTGGTATAAAAATGTTAGCATGCCAAAACGGGAGGAAATTTGGTACCAAGACAAGGGATGGTTAGGACATGTGTTGAGGATGACACTGAGGCTGGTGTGATTGGCCGCAATAGTAAGACAGAACAAGAAGGTTGGGGTGAGCCTGGAAGGAGAATCCAAGTGGCACCAGACATGTTCCAAAATCCAGACACCACCGATCAAGACCCAAAGACTAGGTCTACACTGGTCAAGATCCGGAGCCCAAACTACGGCAGTCAAGAGCCAAGGCCCAGCCCTCATTCTACCGGGGTACGAGAGACACCTGTGGTCGGTCAAACACCGAAGATCCATGGGAAATCCACACTTGAGGGTGAACATATCATTGGTGCAACCCGCACGGCCGCACAGGGGCCCAAGAGGTTAAGGGGCCCATTTCTACTTCCAAAGTAAAGCATACACACTATGTGCAAGGGCAGCCAAAAATTAGAAGGAGGTACTGCAATACACTATAGAAGAGACATAGAGGAGAGCCTCAGAACACAATTTTTCACCATTTGGAAAGAGTGGGACTCCTAGACTGTTAAAGCCAATGCACTATATGCAAGGGCTGAAAAACATTTAACCCTGTGTGGTATGCACATATATGTAAGAGGAAGTTTGAGATAGGCGTTTAAAAATTATACAGTAGGGATATCATACACACTGTCACAATTTTACCACGACAGAGAGGGGCCAGAAGACAGTGGTGTCTTATTTCATATACTTATGCGCTAATTAGAAGTACTTTACCATCATATTAAACAGTGCAGGTTTCTGCTAGCAGTGCAGGGGTTTATCTGTTCAGCTGAGAGCTCCTGGAGCTTTCCTGCTTTGATGGTTTTAACTGTTCAGTTTTGGCCACTCCCCTCTGCTATATATTCATCTCTGGTAATCAAGGATTGCCAGTGTTAGTTTCATATTGCCTCGTTCTGTAGTTGGATGATTGGTTGTTTGAGGAGGCGTTTGGAGTGTTCTTCAGAAGACTGTTGCTTGGAGATTTGTTTGTGTGCTTATCCTCATTCCCTCCTATTTGTTTTTTCCTTCTTTTACTTCCCAGTGTGCCACTCTGTTATTTGTGAGTGCATATTTGTATGGTTGGTATTTTCATTTACAGTGGGTACGGAAAGTATTCAGACCCCTTTAAATTTTTCACTCTTTGTTTCATTGCAGCCATTTGGTAAATTAAAAAAGATCATTTTTTTCTCATTAATGTACACTCTGCACCCCATCTTGACTGAAAAAAAACAAAAATGTTGTAATTTGTGCTAATTTATTACAAAAGAAAAACTGAAATATCACATGGTCATAAATATTCAGACCCTTTGCTCAGTACTGAGTAGAAGCAACCTTTTGAGCTAGTACAGCCATCTTCTTGGGAATTATGCAAGTTTTTCCACACCTGGATTTGGGGATCCTCTGCCATTCTTCCTTGCAGATCCTCTCCAGTTCTGTCAGGTTGGATGGTGAATGTTGGTGGACAGCAATTTTTAGGTCTCTCCAGAGATGCTCAATTGAGTTTAGGTCAGGGCTCTGGCTGGGCTAGTCAAGAATGGTGACAGAATTGTTCTGAAGCCACTCCTTTATTATTTTAGCTGTGTGCTTAGGATCATTGTCTTGTTGGAAGGTGAACCTGCGGCCAAGTCTGAGGTCTAGAGCACTCTGGAAGAGGTTTTCATCCAGGATATCTCTGTACTTGGCCGCATTAATGTTTCCTTCAATGACAACCAGTTGTCCTGTCCCTGCAGCTGAGAAACACCGCCATAGCATGATGCTGCCACTTCTATGTTTCACTGTTGGGATTGTATTGGGCAGGTGATGAGCAGTGCCTGGTTTTCTCCACACATACCGCTTAGAATTATCACCAAAAAGGTCTATCTTTGTCTCATTAGACCAGAGAATCTTATTTCTCATAGTCTGGGAGTTCTACATGTGTTTTTTTAGCAAACTCTATGTGGGCTTTCATATGTCTTGCACTGAGGAGAGGCTTCTGTTGGGCCACTCTGTCATAAAGGCCCGACTGGGCTACAGTGATAGTTGACTTTGTGGAACTTTCTCCCATCTCACTACTGCATCTTTGGAGCTCAGTGATCTTGGGGTTCTTCTTTACCTCTCTCACCAAGGCTCTTCTGCCATGATTGCTCAGTTTGGCTGAACAGCCAGGTTTAGGAAGACTTCTGGTGGTCCCAAACTTCTTCCATTTAAGAATTATGGAGGCCACTGTGCTTTTAGGAACCTTGAGTACTGCAGAAATTCTGTTGTAACCTTGGCCTGATCTGTGCCTTGCCACAATTCTGTCTCTGAGCTCCTTGGCCAGTTCCTTTGACCTCATGATTCTCATGTGGTCTGACATGCACTGTGAGCTGTGAGGTTTTATATAGACAGGTGTGTGCCTTTCCAAATCAAGTCTTATCAGTTTAATTAAACACATCTGGACTCCAATGAAGGAGTAGAACCATCTGAAGGAGGATCACAAGGAAATGGACAGCATGTGACTTAAATATGAGTGTCTGAGCAAAGGGTCTGAACACTTATGACCATGTGATATTTCAGTTTTTCTTTTTTTATTAAATTTGCAAACATTTCTACATTTCTGTTTTTCTTTTTCAGTCAAGATGGAGTGCAGAGTGTACATTAAAGTGAAAAAAATTACCTTTTTTGAATTTAACAAAAGACTGCAATGAAACAAAGAGTGAAAACTTTAAAAGGGTGTGAATACTTTCAGTATCCACTGTAAATGAAAATACCAACCATACAAATATGCACTCACAAATAACAGAGTGGCACACTGGGAAGTAAAAGAAGGAAAAACCAAATAGGAGAGAATCCATACAGAATAATACACTCCCCATATTCCTCCATATAGTATAATACACTCCTCAGTCCTCCATCTATATATTTATAAAGCTGAGTGTATGTGTGTGTATGTATCAAGCCACACCCACTCCACATAGCCCTATCAGTGCGTGGTAGGCAGAGGCCACATCTAGCTCCGTCGTGTCTAGAATGGAGTTGCTCCTGTGAGGCATGACATCAAGGGAAAGGGAGGAGCCTCATTGATTACACCGCTGTGCTCATAACAGGAAGTTGCTGTGCACATGTGAGGGGAAGAGAGGAGTGAGGTGAAAATAAATGGAGTGAGGTGAAAATTAGAGAAGTGAGGTGAAAATGACAGGTATGAGGGGGAAAATGAGAGGAGTGAGGGGGAAAATGAGAGGTGTGAGGTGAAAATGACAGGTATGAGGGGGAAAATGACAGGTGAGAGGGAGAAAATTACAGGTGTGAGGGGGAAAATGAGAGGTGTGAGGTGTGGCTGCAGTGTGAGGCTGTGTATAGAGAAGAGTGAGGTGCTGCAGGTGGAGGCTGTGTATAAGGCCACATTCACACATTCAGTATTTGGTCAGTATTTTGCCTCAGTATTTATAAGCCAAAACCATGAGTGGGAGACAAATACAGAAGTGATGACGTGTTTCTAATATACTTTTCCTCTGATTGTTTTACTCCAAGTTTTAGCTTACAAACACTGAGGCAAAAATACTGACCAAATAATGTGTGAACAAGGTCTAAAGGAGAAAATTGTGGTGCTGGCGAAGAAGTAGGCTGTGTATACGATACGCTTTATTGCAATTAGTGCAATTTGTCTCGGGATCAAGTGTTTCCAATTGTATATGGAAGAGGAGTGTGAGATGCTGCCAGAGGAGGCGACTATAAAGGAGAAAATCTGTGCTGCAGAAAAACGCTGTGCATAAACGAGGACCGTGAGAGGCAGGAGGAGGCTGTGTAAAAAGAAGGAGCATGAGGTGCAGGAGGAATAAGGCGCCTTAACTGCTGCCGTTAAAATTCGTATCGGCAGTTGTTAAGGGGTTAATATTGTGTTAAAAATAACCTTTTGCCTCAACAAAATGTCACCAGCTGTGTTCCGTGTACCAATGCGGGAGCGTTGCTATGTTCAACAGCAACATGTTCAAGAGTTCATCTTGAAAGTCTGTTCATCTTTGCACTGGAAGGAAAAACCAAAAATGTTGTTTAAAGGTTCTTGAATGAGTTGAAAATAAAATACTATCAATACTTGCGTAATCATTTAGTTAATTTGTGTTGCAAATCTGTAGTGTTGAATATGTGATGTGAAATGCTTTATGTGCAATATAATCATTATAATTTGTTATAACTAACCACAGTTAGTTACTATGCCCGGGAAACGCCGGGCTATTCAGCTAGTCATCATTCCTCCATATAGTATAATATACTCCTCATAGTCCTTCATATAGTATAATACACTCCTTATAGTCTTCCATATATTAAAATACTCTTCAGTCCTCCATATAGTATAATACACTGCATAATAATCCATATAGTATAATACACTCCTAGACATAGTCCTCCATATATTAAAATATACTCTTCAGTCCTCCATATAGTATAATACACTCCTCAGTCCTCCATATAGTATAATACACTCCTCATGGTCCTCCGTATAGTATAATGCACCCCATAGTCATCTATGTAGTACAATTCACTTCCCATAGTATAATGCACCTCATAATTCTTCATATAGTATAATGTATTCCCAATAGTCCTCGATACAGTATACTGTAGCCCCCATATAGTATAATGCAGCCACTCCATAGAGTAAAATGTAGCCACCCCACAGAATATAATATAGCCCTCTCACAGAGTATAATGCAGTCCCCTCATATAATATAATGTAGCTTCCTCACAGAGTATAATGCAGTAAATGCACATATGGGCATTGGTGTGCTCAGGAGAAATTGCACAACAACTTTTGATGTCCATTTTCTTCTGTTACTCTTGTGAAAGTAGTTTTTTACTTCTAAAGGAATATTTTGGTGAAAAAAAGGTTAAATGTTTATTTTTTCCTTCCACATTCCATTAATTACTGTGAAGCACCTGAAGGGTTGATAAGCTTCTTGAGTTTGGTTTTGAGCGAGCACCTTGAGGGGTGCAGTTTTTAAAGGAGTGTCTTTTGGGGGTATTTTCTGTCATATAGGTCCCTCAAAATCACTTTAAATGTGATGTGGTCAGTAAAAAAATGATTTTGTAAATTTTCAGGATTCAGGGTGAAAGGGTTCAAGAAAAACTAACAGGTTTGTGAGATCCAGAATTCTTGCTGGTTTCTAGGTGATCATATACTTATTTCATACAATACATACGTACATACAATTTTATTATGTAAAAATCATACAATATGATTTTCTGTTTTTTTTTTGTTTGTTTTTTAGATTTTGTCTCTCATAGTTGAAGTGTACCTATTAGTGTTGAGCGATACTTTCCGATATCGGAAAGTATCGGTATCGGAAAGTATCGGCCGATACCGTCAAAATATCGGATCTAATCCGATACCGATACCCGATCCCAATGCAAGTCAATGGGACGAAAATATCGGAATTAAAATAAACCCTTTATAAACTTGTAGGTTCATTCTACATGAAGGAAAACAACTAAGAATAATGTAGGATGTATTGGGGGACGTGGCGGAGACATTAAAGGCACAGAGGTTTAGCCCAATGTAATAGAATAGCAGTTTTTTTTTTTTTTTATGACGTTCGGCGGTAGAAAGATTTTGACTATGTTAATTTTTTTTTATTTAGTCAGATATTGATGTTTCACTACTTCCACGCCCTTCACCTTCTTTTTTACTTCTCCCACACTTTCTTCTTCATTATCCTCATCATCAGCTTCTTTGACATCAACTTCTTCACCTTATTCATCTTCTTCTTCATCTTCTACCTATTATTTTTTTTCTTACATTGTTCATATTCTTTTTATTTTACTATTATCTTCATCATATTCTACTTCTTCATCATATTCTTATTTGTGACAGGCATTCCCGTAGTTGTTATCTATAAAAGTTTGAAGATTACACCTTCCGTTCTGCCTGTCACAAAAGAGTTACATTTGTCCGCGTTCAGTTTGGCCTGCAGCATCAGGCTTTATCCAGGGGCACCACGAGGAGGAACGGACTCACCCCCATACACTGCTTAGTCTTCTTCTGCTTATAATTTAGATAATATTTTTTGCTCTGATATTTAGTGTTATGCTTAATGTTCTTCTGCTCTTTGTTCTGCAGCCTCTTGTTCTTCTGCTTCTCGGTCTTCCAGGTCGTCGTCGTCTCCAGGGTCGTCGTCTCCGGGGTCGTCGTCATCGGGGTGGTCTTCAGGGTCGTCGTCTCCGGGGTCGTCGTCATCGGGGTGGTCTTCGGGGTCATCGTCTCCAGGGTCGTCGTCATCACGGTGGTTGTCGTCTCTGGTGTCGTCGTCATCTTAGGGGTGGTCTTCCGGGTCATCGTGTTTAGTCTCTTGAACTTGGAAATGTAGCAGAAGGTACAAGAAGGCTGAGAAAATGCCGAGAACCAGCTGATGGAACTGGAACTCGGATGGCTACCCGAAGGTCCAAGAGCCAATGGAACTACCGAGGACCAGCTGACGTTACTGGAACCCGGTTACTAAGCAGGAGGTACCCGTGCCTGAAAGCACTACCAAGGACCACCTGACGTTGGTGGAACTCGGATACCCAGAGGGAGGCACCTAAGCCAAAGGCTCTGCCCGGAACCAGCTGACGGTACTGGAACCAGGATGGGGAGCAGAAGGTACAAGAGCAAAAGACACTGCCGAGAACCAGCTGACGGTGCTGGAACCCGGATGGGTAGCCGAAGGTCCAAGAGCCAATGGAACTACCGAAGACCAGCTGACGTTACTGGAACCCGGTTACTAAGCAGGAGGTACCCGTGCCTGAAAGCACTACCAAGGACCACCTGACGTTGGTGGAACTCGGATACCCAGAGGGAGGCACCTAAGCCAAAGGCTCTGCCCGGAACCAGCTGACGGTACTGGAACCAGGATGGGGAGCAGAAGGTACAAGAGCAAGTGTCTGCGTGGCTTTTGCAGGACACGATGCCGGCTGCACAGCAGGGGAACAGCTGGCGGTGCTGAACCCCACTGACACATTGGCTGGTGTTTTTCTCTGTGCAGCTAGCAGTACCGGGCCCCAACTGGCGGTGTTAGAGCCCGGGGTCAGCAGGAGGAGGAGATGGAGCAGAGTGTAGGCCGAAGCCTGCACTGGCGGCAGCTTTGGGTCTGTTGTGCCTGCGTGGCTGTTGCAGGACACGTTGCCGGCTGCACAGCAGGGGAACAGCTGGCGGTGCTGAACCCCACTGACACATTGGCTGGTGTTTGGCTCTGTGCAGCTAGCAGTACCGGGCCCCAACTGGCGGTGTTGGAGCCCGGGCTCTGCAGGGGGAGCAGAGTGTAGGCCGAAGCCTACTTGAACCAATTTCAAAGGTAACCTTTAACCCCCCCTCAGGGGTTACAAAGTAGAAGAGCCACAGCTTATGCAGCAGTAGTGCTGCACAAGTCAAAGGTTGCTCTTTTAATTTTGCTCCTTGCACACGCTGAATGAAACACGTATAACATTTAGCCCTTTATACAGTCAAACTGTGTTGGAGGCGCGAGTTCCCTTTGTAATGAGACGCAGCACAGATGTCAAGAATCCCACCTTGGTGCTGGGTGCAGCCTCCTGAGCGTTGTTATTTGCTGTACAGGAGTCTGCGCTGTCGTGTTATCCCCTGGCCTAGCGCTGTTAGCGCTGCCCATCTTCTGACCTCATTTAATGTCGGCCGCTGCGGTTCGCGATGACCATGAATCCCAGCCCCGCGGTGTCTTAACATTGTTAAAACACTGCGGGGCTGGGATTCATGGCCTGGCGCAGCACATATGTTCGCCTCTCGCACTCGGGTCCTTACACCCGCTGCAGACTGTGCGGCGTCAGCTGATCCCTTATCGCATGCCACGGCCATGAAGCCGCACAGTCTGAAGAAGGCGGAAGGAGATGAGGGACAGGCGAACTGATGCAGTGCTCATGCCCATCAATCACACCCTCGCAGTCCCAAGAAATAAGACACCGAGGGGCGTTGTGTGGGTTAGGGCGGCCGCAGAGGCGCAGGCAGCCAAACAATGATGCCAGAAGACGGGCAGCGCTACCAAGGGGGTTGCAGCGTGTCATTACAAAGGAAAGTCACACCCCCGGGACGGTTAAATGGTCACACAGAGGACACATTTCAGACGTGTTTTCAGTTCCACATGTGCGAGGAGAATACGTTTATGAGCCACCTTGCACACATGCAGCATTACCGCTGTACAAGGTGGCCTTAAAAACGTACAAACGCCTGGGGGAGGGGGGACAGGTTCCCTTCAATTTCAGTTCTTGTGTCTGCGTGGCTTTTGCAGGACACGATGCCGGCTGCACAGCAGGGGAACAGCTGGCGGTGCTGAACCCCACTGACACATTGGCTGGTGTTTTTCTCTGTGCAGCTAGCAGTACCGGGCCCCAACTGGCGGTGTTAGAGCCCGGGGTCAGCAGGAGGAGGAGATGGAGCAGAGTGTAGGCCGAAGCCTGCACTGGCGGCAGCTTTGGGTCTGTTGTGCCTGCGTGGCTGTTGCAGGACACGTTGCCGGCTGCACAGCAGGGGAACAGCTGGCGGTGCTGAACCCCACTGACACATTGGCTGGTGTTTGGCTCTGTGCAGCTAGCAGTACCGGGCCCCAACTGGCGGTGTTGGAGCCCGGGCTCTGCAGGGGGAGCAGAGTGTAGGCCGAAGCCTACTTGAACCAATTTCAAAGGTAACCTTTAACCCCCCCTCAGGGGTTACAAAGTAGAAGAGCCACAGCTTATGCAGCAGTAGTGCTGCACAAGTCAAAGGTTGCTCTTTTAATTTTGCTCCTTGCACACGCTGAATGAAACACGTATAACATTTAGCCCTTTATACAGTCAAACTGTGTTGGAGGCGCGAGTTCCCTTTGTAATGAGACGCAGCACAGATGTCAAGAATCCCACCTTGGTGCTGGGTGCAGCCTCCTGAGCATTGTTATTTGCTGTACAGGAGTCTGCGCTGTCGTGTTATCCCCTGGCCTAGCGCTGTTAGCGCTGCCCATCTTCTGACCTCATTTAATGTCGGCCGCTGCGGTTCGCGATGACCATGAATCCCAGCCCCGCGGTGTCTTAACATTGTTAAAACACTGCGGGGCTGGGATTCATGGCCTGGCGCAGCACATATGTTCGCCTCTCGCACTCGGGTCCTTACACCCGCTGCAGACTGTGCGGCGTCAGCTGATCCCTTATCGCATGCCACGGCCATGAAGCCGCACAGTCTGAAGAAGGCGGAAGGAGATGAGGGACAGGCGAACTGATGCAGTGCTCATGCCCATCAATCACACCCTCGCAGTCCAAATAAATAAGACACCGAGGGGCGTTGTGTGGGGCAAGGCGGCCGCAGAGGCGCACCCAGCCAAACAATGATGCCAGAAGACGGGCAGCGCTACCAAGGAGCTTGTTGCGTGTCAATACAAAGGAAAATCACACCTGAGGGACGTTTTAATGGTCGCAGAGGACTCATTTTTAGACGTGTTCACTTCAACATGGGCAAGGAGATTAAGTTTCTGAGCCACCTTGCACACATGCAGCATTACTGTCGTACAAGGTGGCTGTAAAACGTAAAAACGCCTGGGGGAGGGGGGACAGGTTTCCTTCAATTTCAGTTCTTGTGTCTGCGTGGCTGTTGCAGGACACGTTGCTGGCTACACAGCAGGGGAACAGCTGGCGGTGCTGAACCCCACTGACACATTGGCTGGTGTTTGGCTCTGTGCAGCTAGCACATCTGGGACCCAACTGGCGGTGTTAGAGCCCAGGGTCAGCAGAAGGAGGAGAGGGAGCAGAGTGTAGGCCGAAGCCTGCACTGGAGCAAGTTGAAAGGGAAACTTTAACCCCCCAACCCCAGGCGTTTGTAGCTGAAAGAGCCATCGTGTACAGCACTAATGCTGGAAAAGGTAAACTTAGCTCTTTTAATTATGGTCCTTGCACATGCTGAACCTAACACTTATAAAAAGTGTCCCCTCCTACCGTGATACCGTCCGGTAGGTGGAACTTTCCTTTGTGATGTGACGCAGCACAGCCGTCATTCTTACCCCCTTGGCGCCGTGCGCCGCCTCCTCAGCGTTGTTTGAATCAGTCCCGGAGCCTGCGCTGTTAGGTTAGCCCTTGGCCATGCACACATTTTGCGCTGCCCGTCTTCTGACATCATTTGGTGTCAGGCTGGCTGCGCCTGTGCGGCCGCGCTGGCAGAGAGCCCGCCTCGTACTGTCTTCTGATTAAATCCCACTGGGGGCCTGAGATCCATGGACATGCGCAGTGCATATCTGAACCTCCACCTCTCACTCATCTCCCTACGGCTTCTTCTGACTGTGCGGTGTCACGGCCGTGGCATGCTATTAGGGACCAGCTGACACCGCACAGTTTGAATAAGCCGTAGGGAGTTGAGTGAGAGGTGGAGGTTCAGATATGCACTGCGCATGTCCATGGATCTCAGGCCCCCAGTGGGATTTAATCAGAAGACAGTACGAGGCGGGCTCTCTGCCAGCGCGGCCGCACAGGCGCAGCCAGCCTGACACCAAATGATGTCAGAAGACAGGCAGCGCAAAATGTGTGCATGGCCAAGGACTAACCTAACAGCGCAGGCTCCGGGACTGATTCAAACAACGCTGAGGAGGCGGTGCACGGCGCCAAGGGGGTAAGAATGACGGCTGTGCTGCGTCACATCACAAAGGAAAGTTCCACCAACCGGACGGTATCACGGTAGGAGGGGACACTTTTCATAAGTGTTAGGTTCAGCATGTGCAAGGAGCACCACGAAAAGAGGCACTTTTTCCCTTTGCATCATTACTGCTGCACAAGGTGGCTCCTTCAGTAACAAACGCCTGGGGGGGGGGGGGACAGGTTCCCTTAAATTTAACTTGTTGTGCCTGCGTGGCGGTCGCAGTACACGTTGCCGGCTGCACAGCAGGGGAACAGCTGGCGGTGCTGAACCCCACTAACACATTGGCGAGGTGTTTTGCTCTGTGCGGACAGCACTTCTGGACGGCAACTAGCGTTGTTGGAGCCCAGGGACAGGTGGAGGAGGAGGAGGTAGGAGGAGGTAGGATGGATTGCCACACACACAGCAGGGGAACAGCTGACGTTACTGAACCCCAATAACAGAGGAGGGACTGTTGACTGTGCGTACAGCACTTCTGGACGGCAACTGGCGGTGTTGGAGCCCAGGGACAGGTGGAGGAGGAGGAGGTAGGAGGAGGTAGGAGGGATTGCCACACACACAGCAGGGGAACAGCTGACGTTACTGAACCCCAATAACAGAGGAGGGACTGTTGGGACTGTGCGGACAGCACTTCTGGACGGCAACTGGCGGTGTTGGAGCCCAGGGACAGGTGGAGGAGGAGGAGGTAGGAGGGATTGCCACACACACAGCAGGGGAACAGCTGACGTTACTGAACCCCAATAACAGAGGAGGGACTGTTGACTGTGCGTACAGCACTTCTGGACGGCAACTGGCGGTGTTGGAGCCCAGGGACAGGTGGAGGAGGAGGAGGTAGGAGGAGGTAGGAGGGATTGCCACACACACAGCAGGGGAACAGCTGACGTTACTGAACCCCAATAACAGAGGAGGGACTGTTGACTGTGCGTACAGCACTTCTGGACGGCAACTGGCGGTGTTGGAGCCCAGGGACAGGTGGAGGAGGAGGAGGTAGGAGGGATTGCCACACACACAGCAGGGGAACAGCTGACGTTACTGAACCCCAATAACAGAGGAGGGACTGTTGGGACTGTGCGGACAGCACTTCTGGACGGCAACTGGCAGTGTTGGAGCCCAGGGACAGGTGGAGGAGGAGGAGGTAGGAGGAGGTAGGAGGGATTGCCACACACACAGCAGGGGAACAGCTGACGTTACTGAACCCCAATAACAGAGGAGGGACTGTTGACTGTGCGTACAGCACTACTGGACGGCAACTAGCGGTGTTGGAGCCCAGGGACAGGAGGGGGAGGTGGAGGAGGTAGGAGGGATTGCCACACACACAGCTGGGGAACAGCTGACGTTACTGAACCCCAATAACAGAGGAGCGACTGTTGGGACTGTGCGGACAGCACTTCTGGACGGCAACTGGCGGTGTTGGAGCCCAGGGACAGGTGGAAAAGCAGAGGAACACAATGTAGGCCGAAGCCTGAGAAAGTCGAAAGGGAACCTTTAACCCCCTCCCAAGGCGTTTGTAGCTGAAAGAGCCAGCTTGTGCAGCACAAAAGATGCAAAAGGAAAAGGTGGCTCTTTTCATCACGCTCCTTGCAAACACAGAACTAAACACTTATAAAATGTGTCCCCTGAAACCGTGAAACCGTCCCGGAGGTGGGACTTTCCTTCGTAATATGACGCAGCACAGCCGTCATTCCTACCCCCCGGCGCCGCGCCCCGGCTCCTCAGCGTTGTTTGATTCCGTCCTGGAGCCTGCGCTGTTAAGTTATCCCTTGGCCAGGCACACTTAGCGATGCCCATCTTCTGACATCATTTGGTGTCAGGCTGGCTGCGCCTGTGCGGCCGCGCTGGACGAGAGCCCGCCTCGCAGTGTCTTCTGATTTTATCCCACTGGGGGCCTGGGATCCATGGCCATGCGCAGTGCATATCCTCGCCTCTCACTCCCCTCCCTACGGCTTCTTAAGACTGTGCGGTGTCACGACCGTGGCATGCTATTAGGGACCAGCTGACACCGAACAGTCTGAAGAAGCCATAGGGAGATGAGTGAGAGGTGGAGGTTCAGATATGCAATGCGCATGTCCATGGATCCCAGGCCCCCAGTGGGATTAAATCAGAAGACACTGCGAGGCGGGCTCTCGGCCAGCGCGGCCGCACAGGCGCAGCCATCCTGACACCAAATGATGCCAGAAGACGGGCAGCGCTAAGTGTGCCTGGCCACGGGATAACATAACAGCGCAGGCTCCGGGACGGAATCAAACAACGCTGAGGAGCCGGGGCGCAGCGCCGGGGGGGTAGGAATGACGGCTGTGCTGCGTCATATTACGAAGGAAAGTCCCACCTCCGGGACGGTTTTACGGTATCAGTGGACACATTTTATAAGTGTTAAGTTCTGCGTGTGCAAGGAGCTAAACCAAAATAGCTACCTTTTCCTTGTGCAGCATTACTGCTGCACAAGGTGGCTCTTTCAGTAACAAACGCCTTGGGGGGGGGGACAGATTCCCTTACATTTCAGTTGTTGTGTCAGCGTGGCGGTCGCATGACACATTGCCGGCTACACAGCTGGGGATCAGCTGACGTTACTGAAACCCAATAACACTGGGTCGTATGTTTTGACTGTGCAGACGGCACTTCTGAGCCTCAACTGGCGGTGTTGGAGCCCAGGAATTTAAGTTCAGGTGGTAGAAAGATGAACACAACAGGAGACCTGGATAACGTATACAGTGACCTAATTATTTAATCAGGAGGAGGAGTGGCAAATTCCTGCGAGATCCAGGCCTTGTTCATTTTCAGGAAAGTAAGCCGGTCAACGTTATCGGAGGATAGTCGCATGCGACGGTCAGTTAGTACACCACCTGCAGCACCAAAGACACGTTCCGATAATACACTGGCCGCAGGGCAAGACAGCACCTCCAATGCATACTGGCTTAGCTCTGGCCATGTATCCAGCTTTGAGACCCAAAACTTGAAAGGGGAAGAGCCGTCTGGGAGTACAGCAAGAGGGCAAGACATGTAGTCTGTCACCATCTGACGGAACCGTTGCCTCCTGCTGACTGGAGCCGTCTGTGATGGTGTAGACTTTTGTGGGGGGCACAGAAAACTGTGCCACAGTTGGGCCATACTGGTCTTGCCTTGGGCAGAGGCACTGCTTCTGCTCCCTCTTTGTGCAGAGCCTCCACCACTGCCTGGACGCACTGAGCTGCTTTGGAATGCACTAGCAGCACTTCTCTCAGTTGGAATGGAGAAGATGATGGAATTGACCAGTGTGTCTTGGTACTCCCGCATTTTTCGCTCCCGGTTCAACGGTGTGATGAGGCTTTCTACGTTGTCCCGGTAGCGAGGATCGAGGAGGGTGAACACCCAATAATCAGACATGTTGAGAATGTGGGCGATGCGGCGGTCGTTTCTCAGGCACTGCAGCATGTAATCCACCATGTGCTGCAGACTGCCAACTGCCCAAGAAACGCTGTCCCCTGCTGGAGGCGTGGTCTCTGCCCGCTCGTCATCACCCCACCCTCGCTGTACACATTGAGTACTGGACAATTCGGTAACTCCCTCCTCTGGACGGATGTCTTCCTCCTCCATTGACTCCTCCTCATCCTCCTCACAAACTGTCCCCTGCCTACGCGTTTGTGAGGAACCACGTGGCGCTGACTGTCCAGAAGATGATGGAAATGGTGAATCCTCATCCTCCACCTCTTCCACAACATCATCCCTTAGCGCTTGCAGTGATTTTTCAAGCAGGCAGATAAGGGGGACAGTCATGCTGACTAGTGCATCATCTGCACTCGCCATCCGCGTGGAATAATCAAAGGGACGCAAAACCTGGCAGACGTCATTCATAGTGGCCCACTCTGTGGTTGTGAAGTCTGTACGGCGCTGACTGCGACTTCTTTGCGCCTGAAGCAGCTGGTACTCCATTACAGCTTGCTGCTGCTCACACAACCGCTCCAACATATGTAACGTGGAATTCCACCTGGTAGGTAGGTCACATATGATGCGATGTTCCGGCAGGCGGTGTCGGCGCTGCAGAGCCGCAATGCGCGCTTTTGCCGTGCTGGAACGCCGCAAGTGAGCACACTCTAGGCGGACCTTGTGCAGCAGTGCATCAAGATCCGGATAGTCCCTCAAAAAGCTCTGCACGACCAAATTGAGCACATGTGCCAGACATGGGATGTGAGTGAGGTTGCCGAGGCCCAGAGCTGCCACCAGATTTCGGCCATTATCACACACTACCATGCCTGGCTGGAGATTCGCTGGCACAAACCACACATCGCTCTCCTGCTTGATGGCATTCCAGAGCTCCTGCGCTGTGTGGCTACGATTCCCCAAAAAAATTAATTTCAACACGGCCTGTTGACGTTTGGCCACGGCTGTGCTCATGTCGGTCGTAACAGGTACACGTTCATCACGGGTCCATGTGGAGGTGGACTGTGACGGCTCCTGCAGCGATGATTCTGAGGAACTGGTGTAAGAGGAGGAGTCAATGCGTACAGAATGGATTCCTGCAATCCTTGGAGTGGGCAGGACACGTCCTGCGCCACTCGCACGGTCTGTACCCGGCTCAACGACATTAACCCAATGGGCAGTGAGGGAAAGGTATCGCCCCTGTCCATGTTGACTGGTCCACGCATCGGTGGTGAGGTGGACCTTGCTACTGACGGCTTTCAGTAGCGCGTGTTTTATGTGTCCCTCCACATGCTTGTGCAGGGCAGGGACGGCTTGCCTGCTGAAGTAAAAGCGGCTGGGCACATTGTACTGTGGGACTGCCAATGACATCAAGTCACGGAAGCTGTCAGTCTCCACCAGCCTGAATGACAGCATTTCCAGTGAAAGAAGTTTGGCAATGCCTGCAGTCAGAGCCTGTGCTCGCGGGTGGTTTGACGAGAAAGGCCGCCTTTTCTCCCATGCCTGTACTACCGATGGCTGTAGACTGGGCTGGGAGTGTGTGGATGACTGGGAAAGTGGTGCTGCGGGTGGAATTACAGCGGGTCTCTGGACAACAGGGCCAGAGGTTCTTCCACGGCGATCCTGGGAGGAAGCCGAACCAGCTGCGTGTGAGCTAGAGGAAGAGGCAACACGAGCTGAAGAGGTGGTAGCTGCCGCTGTTGGTTGGCCTAGCTCTTCAGTGTGTTTTGCTAACTCCGCCGGGTGCCTGTTGCGCACATGTTTCCACATGTTGGAGGTATTGAGGTTGCTGACATTTCGACCTCTTTTGACTTTTTGATGACACACCTTGCATCTGACATAGCAAATGTCATCTGCAACTGTGTCAAAAAAGGACCAGGCACTGCAAGTCTTGGGAGCGCCCTTTTTGGCTTTTGGAAGAGACATGCTCCTAACGGGTGCCAAAGCGGAGGCTGCAGGATCCGCAGTCTTCCCCCTCCCTCTCCCTCTTTGGGCCGTACGGGGAATCTCTTCCTCAGAGCTGCTCCCACCACCTTCCTGTCCCTCACGCCAAGATGGGTCAAGGACCTCATCATCTACACTACCCTCTGCCCCCAACTGCTCCTCCTGGGTAGTCTCAGCAGCAGAGCACGCACCAGTAAGTGGCACCTGAGTGTCATCATCAGCTGATGCGGCCTGCGATGTGGTGACCGGAGCCACTGGCCCACCCGCCTCTTCAGAGGAAGAGAGAAAAGGCTGTTGGGCATCACTGCACCCTGCCTCTTCTTCCATTTCTCCAATGCTGCTTGGCTGGCCCCCTGTTTCCAAGCCAAGAGATTCAGAGAACAGAAGTAGAGACGGCTCCTGTCCTGGGCTCTCTGTCTGCCTGGGCAATTTGGCAGGTGGTGAAGAGACAGATGGCTGCTCTCCAGTGCTCTGTGTCTGAGAGGATGTGGCACTAATTGAAGTTGATGCATTAGCTGCCATCCATCCGACAACGGCTTCAATTTGTTCTTCACGCAGCAGCGGTGTACGGCGCTCTGACACAAAGCTGCGCATGAACGACTGTTGCCTGGTGAATGTGGGTGCTGATGAGTCACCGGTGCCCGCAGCAGGCACAGAATCCCCACGTCCCCTCCCTGCTCCGCGCCCACGCCCACGCCCACGTGCCTTACTCACTGCCTTCTTCATCTTGGTTGACTGATAAAGATAAGCAGAAAAGTACTAACGGCTTTGTGTGCTTATTCCTGAGCAACTCCTCCTAACAGGTATAAGAAACACTAATTTTCTAAAGTGTGGACTAGACTTTAATATGAGCTAATGTGGCCTACACAAATGTAAAGTGGTGTAACTGGTGTGTTTGGTGAACTTTATTATTTATTTATTTTTTTGGGGCTGAACTGACAACGGATAGAGCTGCAGTCACACGGAGACCGTGCAGACAGACGTAAACGGCGCTGCAAGGCCCAAAAACCCTCCTCTACGTTATCCTATGTAGTGTTTTTCCACAAGTTAGCTGGAGACGGGTGGAAAGACACTAATAGGAATTTTTTGAAAAAATGTGCAGCAGCCTGCACTACTTAAAACAAAATGAAAATTGATTTGGCAGTATGACGCAGTGAACAACCCTGAGCTGGAGACAACCAGGCTATGGCTGCTCACAGACTACAGGGCGAGCTGCAGTCACACGGAGACCGTGCAGACAGCCGTAAACGGCGCTGCAAGGCCCAAAAACACTCCTCTACGTTATCCTATGTAGTGTTTTTCCACAAATTAGCTGGAGACGGGTGGAAAGACACTAATAGGAATTTTTTGAAAAAATGTGCAGCAGCCTGCACTACTTAAAACAAAATGAAAATTGATTTGGCGGTATGACGCAGTGAACAACCCTGAGCTGGAGACAACCAGGCTACGGCTGCTCACAGACTACAGGGCGAGCTGCAGTCACACGGAGACCGTGCAGACAGCCGTAAACGGCGCTGCAAGGCCCAAAAACCCTCCTCTACGTTATCCTATGTAGTGTTTTTCCACAAATTAGCTGGAGACGGGTGGAAAGACACTAATAGGATTTTTTTGAATAAATTAGCAGCAGACTACACTACTTGAAAAAAAAAAAAAAAAAGAACAGTATGAGGCAATGAACCACCCTCCCTGAACTGAATACAACCAGCTATGGATGGCCTATGTGGCTGCACTCAGACTAGAGAGTGGGCTGCACTCACACACACACACACACAGACCTTGCAGATCGCTGTGAAAACAGCGCTACAAGGCAAAAGCAAGGTGAATAGTAGGTGAACACAGCGGTTGCTAAATTAGCCTTTGGAAAGCACAAAGAAGCAAATCGCTATCTCTAAACTGTCCCTCAGTCAGCAAACAGCGTCCTGTCACTAACTGAATTCACAGCAGAGTGATCGCAAAATGGCGCCAGCGACTTTTAAACTGCATCATGACATCATTTCAGCAGCCAATCACAGCCTTGCCAGTAGTTTCATGCCCTCCATGCTAAACAGGATGTGCCCACACTTGGAATCATTCTCATTGGCTGAATTTCTGCATTTTGAATCTTGGAACTTCCGATTCCGGTATCCGATACGCGGCAAGTATCGGAATCCCGGTATCGGAATTCCGATACCGCAAGTATCGGCCGATACCCGATACTTGCGGTATCGGAATGCTCAACACTAGTACCTATGATAACATTACAGATCTCATCATTCTTTGTAGTTGGAAAACTTGCAACATCAGTGTATCAAATACTTATTTTTCCCACTGTATGTAAACCTATGCCTTTATACAATAATTATGCTCCCACTGTGAGTCCCTAAACATACATTTAGCTCCCCTTTGTGCCCTCATACAATAATTATGTTCTCCTTGGCTTCTGTATAATAATAATGCCCCCAGTTTGTTCCCTCATACATATGATTATGCCACCTTACAATTATTTTACCTCTTTTTGTACCTACATACTGTGACAAAACACTCTGGGATCGCCTTTGCTGGGGTCAAAGGTCACGTGGTTTGCGCACTGAATTCTGAGGCGACAGCAGGTTTCCAAGTTGACTGACCTCAGGTCAGGTTTATTAAAGTGAAAGCAAATAGAAAAAACAAAACATAAAAATAAATCCTAGCCTGTCCGGCGCTAACTAAACAAATACGTTGCTATCTAACAACTGGGGGGGCTTCTCCCTCCCAGCTAACATTACACAGATCATGAGCACAGCTCTCACTCACGTTTGTCTCACACAGACAGGCATTCTGTGTGCCCCAGGCTGACGCTGAAAACCCCCAGCTGGTCATCCTTTATTCCTACACTTATTAACCCCTGAGTATCCTGAAAATACTGAGCGGCCTAATTCACATAGGACAAGTACCTGGGCGAGATATACCTGCCCCCGACTACCAGACCGACATGACTCTTACAATACCTACGTATTTTCTGCTTCCATAGAATTGTTATGTCCCACTTTATGACTATAAACAATAATTTTGCTCCCTTCCTTAATGTCTTGCTTTGTGTCTCCTTTACAACAATGTCCCAAATTGTTCCTTACATGCTCCAATTTTCAATTAAAAAAGCCAACAAAATAAAGTCATTCTCATCTTATCTTTGTCACGACTCCATTGTCAGGTGTCCCAGGGACCAGGGCTCCTTCCCCATCCCTATTACTAGGGGGCGTCCAAGCTCGTCCTGCTCCCTGGATTACTTCTGATCATGAAGACGCCACGTACTTTGCATTAGCTCCTGAATCCGCCCTCAGTCTGTACCCTTCCCCCACCCAGGAAAGAGGGGAGTAGTAGTGTACCGTACTACACCTAGCAGACTTAACAAGGTAATACGAACAGGTGTAATTGAAAATACCAAACTAACAAATATATTCACACATACAACAGAGGAATGTACCAGGGAGTGGAGGATGGGCTTAAACCAAAGTAGTAGAAGGGAAATATCACACACTCAAAACCAATCAACAGTTACAGATAAATCCACCAACCGCCTACTCAAATAACTGCCAACAACTTCCAAGCCATGGAGCAAAAACTACTCTGACGATGAGTGCTAGCAAGGACCCAGATTATATAGGAGCTGTGAGTGGCTAACATTGTACAACTGAGAGCCTTTATCTTTCTCAGACACTGAGCTTACACTTCTGAGGATGCCCACATTCTAGGGTCCATGGTTTGTGCACTCAGCCAACTATATTGACTTGATTGTTATTTTATTATTTATGGCTGGATTGTTATGACCTTATGATAACTTTTTGGTGTTTGTCTACATTATTCATGTATATTGCACTTCCATTATGAGTGCCTATCTTGTTATGGTATCATGTCCTAGGGTCACATAGATGTATTATTGTACATGGATGGGGGTGTTATCATTGTTGTTTTTAAATGTTTTTAATCATGTTTTTGCTTAAGGTGATGATAAAGTAGTTTTTGAAATTTTTTGTACTTCGGGTGTGCACTTATTTCAAATAAAGGACTTTATACTGGCCACAGTGATCTTGGGGTTCTTCTTTACCTCTCTCACCAAGGCTCTTCTCCCACGATTGCTCAGTTTGGCTGGACAGCCAGGTCTAGGAAGACCTCTGGTGGTCCCAAACTTCTTCCATTTAAAGATTATGGAGGCCACTCTGCTCTTAGGAACCTTGCGTACTGCAGAAATTCTGTTGTAACCTTGGCCAGATCTGTGCCTTGCCACAATTCTGTCTCTGAGCTCCTTGGCCAGTTCCTTTGACATCATGATTCCCATTTGGTCTGACATGCACTGTGAGCTGTGAGATCTTATATAGACAGGTGTGTGCCTTTCCAACTCAACTCCTATCAGTTTAATTAAACACAGCTGGACTCCAATGAAGAAGTAGAACCATCTCAAGGAGGATCACAAGGAAATGGACAGCATGTGACTTAAATATGAGTGTCTGAGCAAAGGATTTTTAAAAATTTGCAAAAAGTTCTACATTTCTGGGTTTTTTCAGAGGTGCAGAGTGTACATTAATGTGAAAAAAATGAACTTTTTTGAATTTACCAAAGGGCTGCAATGAAACAAAGAGTGAAAAATTTAAAAGGGTATGCAAGCTTTCCGTACCCACTGAATTTAATAAGTTAAATAATGCTAAACACCCTGTAGTGCCACTTAAAATGCAATAAAAGGTCCTGTGGAGAAATCGTATTATATCTTAATTACCCAGACTATTTTTAGCAAACCAAGATGAATATGCTGTTATCTATACTAAGCCTGTATTAGTGAGCTGATATTTCATATGACATAGTGTGCTCTTATCTTTGATGACTAGTGATGTTTGCTGATATGCTAATTATGCATTGTATTATGGAGCCAGTTTGCTGACTTCGAAAGCAGAGAGGGAAAAACTATGCAACTAGAGTAAAGGTACCGTCACATTAAGCGACGCTGCAGCGATAGCGACAGCAATGCCGATCGCTGCAGCGTCACTGTTTGGTCGCTGGAGAGCTGTCACACAGACCGCTCTCCAGCGACCAACGATGCCGAGGTCCCCGGGTAACCAGGGTAAGCATCGGGTTGCTAAGCGCAGGGCCGCGCTTAGTAACCCGATGTTTACCCTGGTTACCAGCGTAAAAGTTAAAAAAACAAACAGCACATACTCACCAGCGCGTCCCCCAGCCTCTGCTTCCTGACACTGACTGAGCTCCGGCCCTAACAGCACAGCGGTGACGTCACCGCTGTGCTTTCACTTTCAGTTTAGGGCCGGCGCTCAGTCAGTGTCAGGAAGCAGAGGCTGGGGGACGCGCTGGTGAGTATGTGCTGTTTGTTTTTTAACTTTTACGCTGGTAACCAGGGTAAACATCGGGTTACTAAGCGCGGCCCTGCGCTTAGTAACCCGATGTTTACCCTGGTTACCAGTGTAAAATATCGCTGGTATGGTTGCTTTTGCTGTCAAACACGGCGATACACGGCGACCTAGCGACCAAATAATGTGCAGACCTTCTAGCAGCGACCAGCAATTTCACAGCGGGATTCTGATCGCTGCTGCGTGTCAAATACAGCGATATCGCTCCCTAGGACGCTGCAACGTCACAGATCGCTGGCGACGTTGCTTAGTGTGACGGTACCTTAACTAATCAAGTAATGCTACTTGATCTAATCACCATTGTTTCCTTTATCTTGATGCTGGACTGAAGGATACTTGTTAAATCTAAAAATAGGTTACATGTCTCGGGTATAAAGAGACTCTGAGACAGAGAGACTGAGATAGAGAGACAGCCAAAGATTCTGCCAAGACATATACATCCAAAGGACCATAGACAGGTCAGCAGCCAATATCATGGCACCATCATGAGGGACACGGATCTATCATTCTACAGGAAGCCACCTAGGGGTTTTTCAGCCCCAGTTGGAAGAATACAGATCTGGTCCATTGTCCATTGCTGGACCATGGATACGTTTGGAGAAAGCCAGGATTGGGAACCACTAGTCGCCTGGCTCCATGGAGATGTTCGGATAAACCAGGTTGTAACTCTAGTGTCAACTGGACTTGTACCTTGTATGGACTCAATGGACTGTCATCTACCTCCCCCTGTGTGTGTACCATAGGTGGGGTAGCTTACCTTGGGAGCTCTGACATAACATCTGCCGTTATCCCAGTGGGTCAGCGAAAGGGTGAGACTCTGTAATGTGCACCATCCTGGGGTATTTTGCTGGGACTGTTCTAAGTGTTAGCTCTCTGTTTTGTGGTTCAATAAAGCATTGCCACACTGTTTTACCCTCACCCTGTGTTGTCTGAGTAGCGTTATAACCATTTTAAAGGGAGAGCGGGCATTAACCAAGACGATCCCTGGTCCATGCGGTGCCGGCTAGCAGATCGGGGCGCCCGCCGACCACCCGTGTCTCCACAGGTGCTAGCTTATTATATGTAGGTGGCTTGTGACATTAAATATCCACAGGACATCTGTTTTGCATTGTCATTATGATTTAAAAAGAGAAAACACAGTAGTTTGACAATAAATGGCTTCACCCAACCATTAACCATGAGTGGAGAAAAAGTTTTGGTGTTATCATTCATATTCTCTGAAAAAGGCCAAGAAAGCAAAAATTCTGCTGGGGTATGTAAACGTTTGAGCACTGTATCTATTCTAGATATCTATCTATTCTATCAGTATTAGTGATGAGGCGCAGAAAACTAAATCTCCGAGGAGCATGCTCGGGGAGACCCGAGCAAGAATGCTATTTGCTCATTACTAATCAGTATATCTATTCTATCTATTCTGACAGCTCGGGCTTTGAACTTACTATTTGTGGCTGATGAAATGTAGGCTTTCCTATGAGATGTGTGCTTAAAAATCGGATGTCATATGCATAGTCCGTGTGCCGTGCAATATTTTTCTCACACCGATTGACTTGCATTGGCGAGTGCAATCCGATTCTAGCAGACAACTGCAGCATGCTGCGATATTTTCCTCAGTCCAATTAGAGCTGAGAAAAACTTGCAGATGGGCACTGGCTCATTTACTAACATTGGTCTGAGTGCAATGTGATGTTTTCTTGCATTGCACTCAACCGATTTATAAGCCACTGTGAGCGAGCCCTTAGGAAGAGTGAACGTTGCAGAGGTTAGGTACCCAGTTGTCATTAAAGAATGCCATATCCAAATACGCCATTTATTAAGGAATAATTTTTTAAGACACTGATATTAACACCAGCGTTAATTTACTACTTAAGATGGAGTAGTATCTACTATTCCGTTCCATTCAGTCTTTCAGTGAGCTCTTGTCTTGTGGCCAGAATATTCGGTTTCAGCAACCTAGACACAATCCAGTACTTTTAATCCCCTTTAGTAAAGGAAAAGTGGAACAAGAATATACCTTTTTGTTTAAGTTTTTAAATTAAGTAAATATCCACTGCTCCAAAAAAATAAAGGAAACACTAAGGCTACTTTCACACTAGCGTCGGGCTCGGCCCGTCGCTGTGCGTCGGGCCGACGTTCCCGATGCTAGCGTTGTCTCCGCCGCAGCCCCATTTTTCCAGCGCATCCGCTGCCCCATTGTGAGGTGCGGGGAGGTGGGGGCGGAGTTCCGGCCGCGCATGCGCGGTCGGAAAAGACGTTTACAACGGAGCAAAAAACGTTGCAAGCAATGTTTTTTGCTCCCGACGGTCCGCCACTGCACGACGCATCCGTCGCATGACGGGTGCGACGTGTGGCAATCCGTCACAATGCGTCGCTTAATGTTAATCAATGGTGAAAAAACGCATCCTGCAAACACTTTTGCAGGATGCGTTTTTTCGGCAAAACGACGCATTGTGACGGAATGCAGTTAACGCTAGTGTGAAAGTAGCCTTAAACAGCAGAATATAACTCCAAGTAAATCAAACTTCTGTGAAATCAAACTGTTCACTTAGGAAGCAACATTGTTTGACAATCAATTTCACATGCTGTTGTGCAAATGGAATAGACAACAGATGGAAATTATTGGCAATTATCAAGACACACTCAATAAAGGAGTGGTTCTGCAGGTGGGGACCACAGACCACATCTCAGTACCAATGCTTTCTGGCTGATGTTTTGGTCACTTTTGAATGTTGGTTGTGCTTTCACACTCGTGGTAGCATGAGACGGACTCTACAACCCACACAAGTGGCTCAGGTAGTGCAGCTCATCCAGGATGGCACATGAATGCGAGCTGTGGCAAGAAGGTTTGCTGTGTCTGTCAGCATAGTGTCCACAGGATGGAGGTGCTACCAGGAGACAGGCCAGTACACCAGGAGATGTGGAGGGGGCCTGTTGTGAATTCTGCTCTTGAGTTCCCTCCGCTGGTTGTTGGTAGTAATGCAGTTGTCCCTGGGTTGCAATCTTGGGCAGGTGTCCCTGCTGATTGCAGCTCTGACTGGGATATTTAGGTGTGCAGGATTATTTAGCCCTTGCCAGTTGTCCATTGTTCTTGGAGGTTTTGCATCTCTGTCTGGTTCCTCCTGCCCTGCTGCTAATTCAGCAAAGTGTCTGGTTTGTTTCTACAGCACACATGCTGTGTGCTTTACAATTCAGTACTATTCAATGTTTTTTCTTGTCCAGCTTAGACTGTGTTTGGATATTTCAGTCAAGTTGGATTCGCAGGAGATGCAGATATACATTCCATGTCTTTAGTTAGATGGTGGAATTTTTGTATTATCTGCTGTGGATATTTTTAGGGTTTTAATACTGACCGCTTAGTATTCTGTCCTATCCTTTCCTATTTAGCTAGCGTGGCCTCTTTTGCTAAATCCTGATTTCTGCCTGCATGTGTCTTTCCTCTAATACTCACAGTCAATATTTGTGGGGGGCTGCCTATCCTTTGGGGTTCTGCTCTGACGCAAGATAGAATTCCCATTTCCTTCCTATAGGGGTATTTAGTCCTCCGGCTGTGTCGAGGTGTCTAGGATGTGTTAGGTACACCCCACGGCTACTTCTAGTTGCAGTGACAGTTTAGGGTTTGCGGTCAGTACAGGTTCCACCTACTCCTGAGAAAGTCTCATGCGGCTCCAAGGTCACCGGATCATAACAGTACAACTGGCCAACAATGAGTTAAATGCATCTCAGAAGAAGGGAAGAAAGAGCCATTTTTTTTTCTGTAGCCTGCTTTGTCTTTTCTTCCCTCTTTTTCTCTGGGTGGCTGAGGAGTCTTGTGCTAGCATGGATGTTCAGGGGTTAGCTTCTCGTGTAGACCAGCTTGCTGCTAGGGTACAGGGTATTTCTGATTATATTGTTCAGACTCCAGTTTTAGAGCCTAAGATTCCTACCCCTGATTTGTTTTTTGGGGATAGGTCCAAATTTTTGAGTTTTAAAAACAACTGTAAACTGTTTTTTGCTCTGAGACCTCGATCCTCTGGTGATTCCATTCAGCAGGTTAAAATTGTCATCTCCTTGCTGCGTGGTGATCCTCAGGATTGGGCATTTTCCCTGGAATCTGGGAATCCGGCCTTGCTTAATGTAGATGCCTTTTTTCAGGCTTTAGGATTATTATATGATGAACCAAATTCTGTGGATCAAGCGGAGAAGACCTTGTTGGTCCTGTCTCAGGGTCAAGAAGCGGCAGAATTGTATTGTCAGAAATTTAGAAAATGGTCTGTGTTGACTAAATGGAATGATGATGCTTTGGCGGCAATTTTCAGAAAGGGTCTTTCTGAATCCGTTAAAGATGTTATGGTGGGGTTTCCCACGCCTTTCGGTCTGAGTGATTCTATGTCTCTGGCCATTCAGATTGATCGGCGTTTGCGGGAGCGCAGAACTGTGCGCGCTGTGGCGTTGTCCTCAGAGCAGGTGCCTGAGTCAATGCAGTGTGATAGGATTCTGTCTAGAACGGAACAACAGGGATTCAGACGTCAGAATGGGTTGTGTTTTTATTGTGGCGATGCTTCTCATGTCATTTTAGTCTGCCCTATGCGTACAAAGAGGATCGCTAGTTCATTTACCATCAGTACTGTACAACCTAAATTTTTATTATCTGTGTCCTTGATCTGCTCATTATCATCATTTTCTGTCATGACGTTTGTGGATTCAGGCGCCGCCTTGAACTTAATGGACTTTGAGTTTGCCAGGCGTTGTGGTTTTCCCTTGCAGTCTTTGCAGAACCCTATTCCTTTAAGGGGCATTGATGCTACACCTTTGGCTAAAAATAAGCCCCAGTTCTGGACACAGGTGACCAAGTGCATGGTGCCAGCCCATAAGGAAGATTGTCGATTTCTGGTGTTGCGTAATTTACATGATGCTATCGTGCTGGGTTTTCCGTGGTTGCAGGCACATAATCCTGTGTTGGATTGGAAGTCTATGTCTGTGACTAGTTGGGGATGTCAGGGGGTTCATAATGATGTTCCTTTGATGTCAATCTCCTCTTCTTCCACTTCTGAAATTCCAGAGTTTTTGTCTGATTTTCAGGATGTATTCGATGAGCCCAAGTCCAGTTCCCTTCCACTGCATAGGGACTGTGATTGTGCGATTGACTTGATTCCAGGCTGTAAGTTTCCTAAGGGCCGACTTTTCAACCTGTCTGTGCCTGAACATACTGCCATGCGGAGTTATGTTAAGGAGTCTTTGGAGAAAGGACATATTCGGCCATCTTCTTCACTGTTGGGAGCAGGTTTTTTTTTTGTTGCTAAGAAGGATGGCTCCTTGAGACCCTGTATTGATTATCGCCTCTTGAATAAGATCACGGTCAAGTTTCAATACCCTTTACCTCTGCTTTCCGATTTGTTTGCTAGGATTAAGGGGGCTAGTTGGTTTACTAAGATTGACCTTCGGGGGGCATATAATCTTATTCGTATTAAGCAGGGTGATGAATGGAAAACTGCGTTTAATACGCCCGAAGGCCATTTTGAATACCTTGTCATGCCATTCGGGCTCTCTAATGCTCCATCTGTTTTTCAGTCCTTCATGCACGATATCTTCCGGACTTATCTTGATAAATTCATGATTGTATATTTGGATGACATTTTAATTTTTTCCAATGATTGGGAGTCTCATGTGAAACAGGTCAGGATGGTATTTCAGATCCTTCGTGATAATGCTTTGTTTGTGAAGGGGTCTAAGTGTCTCTTTGGAGTGCAGAAGGTTTCTTTTTTGGGCTTTATTTTTTCTCCCTCATCTATAGAGATGGATTCGGTTAAGGTTCAGGCCATTCATGATTGGATTCAACCCACATCTGTGAAGAGCCTTCAGAAATTTTTGGGCTTTGCTAATTTTTATCGCCGTTTCATTGCTAACTTCTCCAGTGTGGTTAAACCCTTGACCGATTTGACGAAGAAAGGCGCTGATATGACGAATTGGTCCTCTGTGGCTGTCTCTGCCTTTCAGGAGCTTAAACGCCGATTTACTTCTGCCCCGGTGTTGCGTCAACCAGATGTTTCTCTTCCGTTTCAGGTTGAGGTTGACGCTTCTGAGATTGGGGCAGGGGCCGTTTTGTCTCAGAGGGATCCTGTTGGTTCCTTGATGAAACCGTGTGCCTTCTTTTCCCGTAAGTTTTCGCCCGCTGAACGCAATTATGATGTCGGCAATCGGGAGTTGTTGGCTATGAAGTGGGCGTTTGAGGAGTGGCGACATTGGCTCGAGGGAGCTAAGCACCGTATTGTGGTCTTGACCGATCATAAAAATCCGATTTACCTCGAGTCTGCCAGGCGGCTGAATCCTAGACAGGCTCGATGGTCCTTGTTTTTTTCCCGTTTTGATTTCGTGGTCTTGTATCTTCCGGGTTCTAAGAATATTAAGGCTGATGCCCTCTCTAGGTGTTTTTTGCCTGATTCTCCTGAGGTCCTTGAACCGGTCGGCATTTTGAAAGAAGGGGTGGTTCTTTCTGCCATTTCCCCTGATTTACGACGGGTTCTGCAGGAATTTCAGGCTGACAAACTTGACCGCTGTCCAGTGGGGAAACTGTTTGTTCCTGATAGATGAACTAGTAGAGTGATTTCTGAGGTTCATTGTTCTGTGTTGGCTGGCCATCCTGGTATTTTTGGTACCAGAGATTTGGTTGGTAGGTCCTTTTGGTGGCCTTCTTTGTCACGTGATGTGCGTTCTTTTGTGCAGTCCTGTGGGACTTGTGCACGGGCTAAGCCTTGTTGTTCCCATGCTAGTGGGTTGCTTTTGCCTTTGCCGGTCCCTGAGAGGCCCTGGACGCATATTTCTATGGATTTTATTTCTGATCTTCCGGTTTCCCAGAAGATGTCTGTCATCTGGGTTGTTTGTGACCGGTTCTCTAAGATGGTCCATTTGGTGCCTTTGCCTAAATTGCCTTCCTCTTCTGATTTGGTTCCGTTGTTTTTTCAGCATGTGGTTCGTTTGCATGGTATTCTGGAGAATATTGTGTCCGACAGAGGGTCCCAGTTTGTTTCTCGGTTTTGGCGGGCCTTTTGTGCTAAGGTGGGCATTGATTTGTCTTTTTCTTCTGCATTTCATCCTCAGACAAATGGCCAGACCGAGCGAACTAATCAGACTTTAGAAACTTATCTGAGATGCTTTGTGTCTGCTGATCAGGATGATTGGGTGGCTTTCTTGCCATTGGCCGAGTTTGCCCTTAATAATCGGGCTAGTTCGGCTACCTTGGTTTCGCCCTTCTTTTGTAATTTTGGTTTTCATCCTCGTTTTTCTTCGGGGCAGGTTGAGCCTTCTGACTGTCCTGGTGTGGATTCTGTGGTTGACAGGTTGCAGCAGATTTGGGCTCATGTGGTGGACAATTTGGTATTGTCTCAGGAGGAGGCTCAACGTTTTGCTAACTGTCGTCGGTGTGTTGGTTCCCGGCTTCGGGTTGGGGATCTGGTCTGGTTGTCTTCCCGTCATGTTCCTATGAAGGTTTCTTCCCCTAAGTTTAAGCCTCGCTTTATTGGTCCTTATAGGATTTCTGAGATTATTAATCCGGTGTCTTTTCTATTGGCCCTTCCGGCTTCTTTTGCTATCCATAATGTCTTCCATAGATCTTTATTGCGGAAATATGTGGTGCCCGTTGTTCCCTCTGTTGATCCTCCGGCCCCTGTGTTGGTTGATGGGGAGTTGGAGTATGTGGTTGAGAAGATTTTGGATTCTCGCTTTTCGAGGCGGAGGCTTCAGTAGGTTGTTAAATGGAAGGGTTATGGCCAGGAGGATAATTCTTGGGTTTTTGCCTCTGATGTCCATGCTGCTGATTTGGTCCGTGCCTTTCATCTGGCTCGTCCTGATCGGCCTGGGGGCTCTGGTGAGGGTTCGGTGACCCCTCTTCAAGGGGGGGGGGGTACTGTTGTGAATTCTGCTCTTGGGTTCCCTCCGGTGGTTGTTGGTAGTAATGCAGTTGTCCCTGGGTTGCAATCCTGGGCAGGTGTCCCTGCTGATTGCAGCTCTGACTGGGATATTTAGGTGTGCAGGATTCTTTAGCCCTTGCCAGTTGTCCATTGTTCTTGGAGGTTTTGCATCTCTGTCTGGTTCCTCCTGCCCTGCTGCTAATTCAGCAAAGATAAGTGTCTGGTTTTGTTTCTCCAGCACACATGCTGTGTGCTTTACAATTCAGTACTATTCAATGTTTTTTCTTGTCCAGCTTAGACTGTGTTTGGATATTTCAGTCAAGTTGGATTCTCAGGAGATGCAGATATACATTCCATGTCTTTAGTTAGATGGTGGAATTTTTGTATTATCTGCTGTGGATATTTTTAGGGTTTTAACCCCTTCATGACCCAGCCTATTTTGACCTTAATGACCTGGCCGTTTTTTGCAATTCTGACCAGTGTCCCTTTATGAGGTAATAACTCAGGAACGCTTCAACGGATCCTAGCGGTTCTGAGATTGTTTTTTCGTGACATATTGGGCTTCATGTTAGTGGTAAATTTAGGTCGATAATTTCTGAGTTTATTTGTGAAAAAAATGGAAATTTGGCGAAAATTTTGAAAATTTCACAATTTTCACATTTTTATTTTTTGTCCTGTTAAACCAGAGAGTTATGTGACACAAAATAGTTAATAAATAACATTTTCCACATGTCTACTTTACATCAGCACAATTTTGGAAACAAAATTTTTTTTTGCTAGGAAGTTATAAGGGTTAAAATTTGACCAGTGATTTCTCATTTTTACAACAAAATTTACAAAACCATTTTTTTTAGGGACCACCTCACATTTGAAGTCAGTTTGAGGGTTCTATATGGCTGAAAATACCCAAAAGTGACACCATTCTAAAAACTGCACCCCTCAAGGTGCTCAAAACCACATTCAAGAAGTTTATTAACCCTTCAGGTGCTTCACAGCAGCAGAAGCAACATGGAAGGAAAAAATGAACATTTAAATTTTTAGTCACAAAAATGATCTTTTAGAAACAATTTTTTTATTTTCCCAAGGGTAAAAGGAGAAACTGGACCACGAACTTTGTCGTCCAATTTGTCCTGAGTACGCTGATACCTCATATGTGGGGGTAAACCACTGTTTGGGCTCACGGCAGGGCTCGGAAGGGAAGGAGCGCCATTTGACTTTTTGAAGGAAAAATTGGCTCCAATCTTTAGTGGACACCATGTTGCGTTTGGAGAGCCCCCGTGTGCCTAAACATTGGAGCTCCCCCACAAGTGACCCCATTTTGGAAACTAGACCCCACAAGGAACTTATCTAGAGGCATAGTGAGCACTTTAAACCCCCAGGTGCTTCACAAATTGATCTGTAAAAATGAAAAAGGACTTTTTTTTCACAAAAAAATTATTTTAGCCTCAATTTTTTCATTTTCACATGGGCAACAGGATAAATAGGATACTAAAATTTGTTGGGCAATTTCTCCTGAGTACACCTATACCTCACATGTGGGGGTAAACCACTGTTTGGGCACATGGTAAGGCTCGGAAGGGAAGGAGCGCCATTTGAATTTTTGAATGAAAAATTATCTCCATCGTTAGCGGACACCATGTCACGTTTGGAAAGCCCCTGTGTGCCTAAACATTGGAGCTCCCCCACAAGTGAGCCCATTTTGGAAACTAGATCCCCCAAGGAACTTATCTAGAAGCATAGTGAGCACTTTAAACCCTCAGGTGCTTCACAAATTGATCCATAAAAATGAAAAAGTACTTTTTTTTCACACAAAATTTTTTTTAGCCTCAATTTTTTCATTTCCACATGGGCAACAGGAGAAAATGGATCCTAAAATTTGTTGGGCAATTTCTCCTGAGTATGCCGATACCTCATATGTGGGGGTAAACCATTGTATGGGTGCACGGCAAGGCTCGAAAGGAAGGCGCGCCATTTGACTTTTTGAATGGAAAATTAGCTCCAATCGTTAGCGGACACCATGTCGCGTTTGGAGAGCCCCTGTGTGCCTAAATATTGGAGCTCCCCTACAAGTGACCCCATTTTAGAAACTAGACCCCCCAAGGAACTTATCTAGATGCATAGTGAGCACTTTAAACCCCCAGGTGCTTTACCGAAGTTTATACCGCAGAGCCGTGAAAATAAAAAATAATTTTTCTTTCCTCAAAAATGATTTTTAGCCTGGAATTTTTTATTTTCCCAAGGGTAACAGGAGAAATCGGACCCCAAATGTTGTTGTCCAGTTTGTCCTGAGTACGATGATACCCCATATGTGGGGGTAAACCACTGTTTGGGCGCACGGCAGGGCTCGGAAGGGAAGGCACGCCATTTGGCTTTTTGAATGGAAAATTAGCTCCAATCATTAGCGGACACCATGTCGCGTTTGGAGAGCCCCTGTGTGCCTAAACATTGGAGCTCCCCGACAAGTGACCCCATTTTGGAAACTAGACCTCCCAAGGAACTAATCTAGATGTGTGGTGAGCACTTTGAACCCCCAAGTGCTTCACAGAAATTTATAACGCAGAGCCATGAAAATAAAAAATAATTTTTCTTTTCTCAAAAATGATTTTTTAGCCCTCAATTGTTTATTTTCCCAAGCGTAACAGGAGAAATTTGACCCTAAAAGTTGTTGTCCAGTTTCTCCTGAGTACGCTGATACCCCATATGTAGGGGAAAACCACTGTTTGGGCACATGCCGGGGCTCGGAAGGGAAGTAGTGACGCTTTGTATTGCAGACTTTGATGGAATGGCCTGCGGGCATCATGTTACGTTTGCAGAGCCCCTGATGTGCCTAAACAGTAGAAACCCCCCACAAGTGACCCCATTTTGGAAACTAGACCCCCCATGGAACTTATCTAGATATGTGGTGAGCACTTTGAACCCCCAAGTGCTTCACAGAAGTTTACAACGCAGAGCTGTGAAAATAAAAAATCATTTTTCTTTCCTCAAAAATGATTTTTTAGCCCGCAATTTTTTATTTTCACAAGGGTAACAGGAGAAATTGGACCCCAATAGTTGTTGCCCAGTTTGTCCTGAGTATGCTGGTACCCCATATGTGGGGGTAAACCACTGTTTGGGCGCACGTCAGGGCCCGGAAGGGAGGGAGCACCATTTGACTTTTTTAACTCAAGATTGGCTGGAATCAATGGTGGCGCCATGTTGCGTTTGGAGACCCCTGATGTGCCTAAACAGTGGAAACCCCTCAATTCTAACCCCAACACACCCCTAACCCTAATGCCAACTCTAGCCATAACCCTAATCACAACCCTAACCCCAACACACCCCTAACCACAACCCTAACCCCAACACACCCCTAACCCTAATCCCAACCCTAACGCTAATCCTAACCCTAACCACAACCCTAACCCCAACACACCCCTAACCCTAACCATAACCCTAACCACAAGCCTAATCTTAACCCTATTTCCAACCCCAGCCCTAATTCCAACCCTAACTCTAATTCCAACCCTAACCCTAAGGCTATGTGCCCACGTTGCGGATTCGTGTGAGATTTTTTTCGCACCATTTTTGAAAAATCCGCAGGTAAAAGGCACTGCGTTTTACATGCAGATTTACCGCAGATTTCCAGTGTTTTTTGTGCGGATTACACCTGTGGATTGCTATTGAGGAACAGGTGTAAAACGCTGCGGAATCCACACAAAGAATTGACATGCTGCGGAAAATACAACGCAGCATTTCTGCGTGGTATTTTCCGCACCATGGGCACAGCGGATTTGGTTTTCCATAGGTTTACATGGTACTGTAAACCTGATGGAACACTGCTACGAATCTGCAGTGGCCAATCCGCTGCGGATCCGCAGCCAAATCCGCACCATGTGCACATAGCCTAATTCTAAGGGTATGTGCACACGCTGCGGAAAACGCTGCGGATCCGCAGCAGCGTTTCCGCAGCTGCGGGTCTGCAGCAGCGTTTCCGCAGCTGCGGGTCCGCAGCAGTTTCCCATGAGTTTACAGTTGAATGTAAAGCTATGGGAAACAAAAAACGCTGTGCACATGCTGCGGAAAAAACTGTGTGGAAACGCAGCGGTTTACATTCCGCAGCATGTCACTTCTTTCTGCAGATTCCGCAGCGGTTGTACAACTGTTCCAATAGAAAATGCAGTTGTAAAACCGCAGTGAAATCTGCAGAAAAACCGCAGAAAAACCGTGGTAAATCCGCGGTAAATCCGCAGCGGTTTTGCACTGCGGATTTATCAAATCCGCTGCGGAAAAATCCGCAGAGTACCAGAATACGTGTGCACATAGCCTTACCCTAGCCCTAACCCTACCCCTACCCCTAACCCTACCCCTACCCCTAACTCTACCCCTAAGTCTACCCCTAACCCTAACCCTACCCCTAACCCTAGTGGAAAAAAAAATAAAAATATTTTCTTTATTTTATTATTGTCCCTACCTATGGGGGTGATAAAGGGGGGGTCTCATTTACTATTTTTTTTATTTTGATCACTGTGATGGGTTATATCACAGTGATCAAAATGTACATTGAACGAATCTGCCGGCCGGCAGATTCGGCGAGCGCACTGCGCATGCGCCCGCCATTTTGGAAGATGGCGGCGCCCAGGGAGAAGACGGACCGACTCCGGGAGGATCGGTAAGTATGAAGGGGTGGTGGGGGGGTGAATCGGAGCACAGGGGGGTGGATCGGAGCACAGGGGGGAGCGGACACTAGGACGGGGGAGCGGACAGGCGGACGCAGGGGAGTACCGGACTGAACGGAGGACCGGGGAGCAGATCGGTGGCAGTGGGGGGGGGCAGATCAGGATTTCCAGCCATGGCCGATGATATTGCAGCATCAGCCATGGCTGGATTGCAATATTTCACCATTTTCATAGGTGAAATATTGCAAATTGCTCTGATTGGCTGTTGCACTTTCAACAGCCAATCAGAGCGATCGTAGCCACGTGGGGGCAAAGCCACCCCCCCTGGGCTAAAGTACAACTCCCCCTGTCCCTGCAGATCGGGTGAAATTGGAGTTAACCCTTTCACCCGATCTGCAGGGACGCGATCCCTCCATGACGCATACAGTGCGTCACAGGTCGGATTGGCACCGACTTTCATGACGCAGCATATGCGTCAAAGGTCGGGAAGGGGTTAATACTGACCGCTTAGTATTCTGTCCAATCCTTTCCTATTTAGCTAGCGTGGCCTCTTTTGCTAAATCCTGATTTCTGCCTGCGTGTGTCTTTCCTCTAATACTCACAGTCAATATTTGTGGGGGGCTGCCTATCCTTTGGGGTTCTGCTCTGAGGCAAGATAGAATTCCCATTTCCTTCCTATAGGGGTATTTAGTCCTCCGGCTGTGTCGAAGGTGTCTAGGATGTGTTAGGTACACCCCACGGCTACTTCTAGTTGCGGTGACAGTTTAGGGTTTGCAGTCAGTACAGGTTCCACCTACTCCTGAGAAAGTCTCATGCGGCTCCAAGGTCACTGGATCATAACAGGGGCCGTAGGAGGGCAACAACCCATCAGCAGGACCGCTACCTCAGCCTTTGTGCAAGGAGGAACAGGAGAGGAGGAGCACTGCCAGAGCCCTGCAAAATGACCTCCAGCAGGCCACAAATGTGCATGTGTCTGCACAAATGGTTAGAAACCGACTCCATGAGGATGGTCTTAGTGCCCAACGTCCACAGATGGGGGTTGTGCTCACAGCCCAACACCGTGCAGGACACTTGGCATTTGCCACAGAACACCAGGATTGGCAAATTTGCCACTGGCACCCTGTGCTCTTCACAGATGAAAGCAGGTTCACACTGAGCACATGTGACAGACGTGACAGAGTCTGGAGACGCCGTGGAGAGCGATCAGCTGCCTGCAAAATCCTTCAGCATGACCAGTTTGGCAGTGGGTCAGTAATGGTGTGGAGTGGCATTTCTTTGGAGGGCTGCACAGCTACCTCCATGTGTTCGCCAGATCCTCAGACCCCTTGTCAGACCATATGGTGGTGCGGTTGGCCCTGAGTTCCTCCTAATACAGGACAATGCCAGACCTCATGTGGCTGGAGTGTTTCATCAGTTCCTGCAAAATGAAGGCATTGAAGCTATGGACTGGCCCACCCATTCCCCAGACCTGAATCCGATTGAACACATCTGGGACATCATGTCTCGCACCATCCACCAACGTCATGTTGCACCACAGACTGTCCAGGAGTTGGCGGATGCTCTAGTCCAGGTCTGGGAATAGATCCCTCAGGAGATCATCCGCCACCTCACCAGGAGCATGCCTAGGCATTGTAGGGAGGTCATACAGGCACATGGAGGCCACACACACAACTGAACATCATTTCCTTGTCTTGAGGCATTTCCACTGAAGTTGGATCAGCCTGTAATTTAATTTTCCACTTGATTTTGAGTATCATTCCAAATCCAGACCTCCATGGGATATTCATTTTGATTTACAATGATCATTTTTATGTTTTATTTTTCTCAACACATTCCACTATGTAATGAGGAAAGATTTACAACTGGAATATTTCATTCAGTGATATCTAGGATGCAGCATTTTAGTGTTCCCTTTATTTTTTTTGAGCAGTGTATATACATACCATATATACTCGAGTATAATGAGAATTATGAAAAGTCTTCTGCAATGAACAGAAAAAATAAGTCTACAATAACCCTAGTGGCTATTGTGAAAATTGTAAGAATTTTTTTTTTCTTTTAATTCAGATTGCAATATAGTTTCAATAGTTTTAAAGTTGAATGTAGACTTAAAGAGAGTCTGTCAGCAGGTTTTTGCTACCTCAATCTACAAATAAGAACCAGAAAATCACATTGTATGATTTTTAAATAATTACGGTAAATTGCATTTGATTGCATGAAATAAGTATTTGATCACCTACCAACCAGCAGGAATTCTGGCTCTCACAGTCCTGTCACTGGTGATGACTGGTTACAGTCAGACATGCCTCAGTACCTGAATAACCTGTGTCAGCCGTTGTCCCTGCTATTTCCCCAGGACATGTCATAACTCTAGGACGGAGATATCACTCTCCGTGTCCTAAATATTTCTATAAACTATTCCTTAGTGACATATAATGACATAATTACGCTGCTATTCAAAGGGAACATTGAAGTAATCATATTAACTCTGGATTACGGTAAGTCACTTGTAATTTAATTTTAGAAAGTGGCTGGAATGTGCCGCCCATACCTGCGGACTATAACCCAATCACCAGGGAAAGCGTGTGTAGTGGCACAAGAGTGTAAACCAGTCAACAAATGGAAGTCATTGGGCAACAAGGGCTCTGCTTCTCCAATATAGAAAGGCTTTTCTGTTACACGTCCATCCAACTTGTGAAAATGAACATACAGTGGATATACAAAGTCTACACACCCCTGCTAAAAAGCAAGGTTTTTATCATGATAGGGTGTTTGCAAATCACATACTTGCGATCACGCACCCTCCTCTCCTAGCACCGGAGAATCCTCACAGTATGTGGAGCGCCCCCAAGGGCTAGGGGAACTCGGTACCGGGTCCTTCGGTTCTCAAGGGGGATATCACGGTGGCTGACCCGGTCCGTGGCCCTAGGGACATCCGTTGATAAAATGGGGGAAAGGTCTTTAAAGGGATAATGTTCGTGACGCCACCTGTGGTACTCGGTCAGGGTGACCGACGCTGCTGTGAGGGGTCTACTGGGGTGATATTATGGCAGCTACATGGTATACCTTCCCACAGGTGAAGTGTATCCCCAGGGCTTCCCAGAGTGTAGATGGTGGATGGTGTGAGGCGCAGTGAAGAACGAGGACACAAGGTTGCCTTCTCTTTACCTTTACTGAAGGCTTCAGCATCCACAGTCCAGGGCACCAGATTACAGGGCAGCCAGAGTCCGGTGGGTCTGAAGGCAAATCAAGAGTCCCTCTATCCAGGTGGAAATCAGTAGCCTTCCTTTAGCGCCTGGGTGTTGTAGTAACTCCCTGCTGAGTGTCTCGGTAAGGTCCTCACAACTGATGTTGGTGTTCTAGATGTTATGTCTCTCTCTCTCTGTCCCCCTGATGGTATGGATAGGACAAACCCGTATGACTTATGGCCTGAGGCTTTTTACAGGGACTCTAGCACACCCCAGCCCCCACAGTTGCCACCGTGCCTCCTGGGTATAGGTCGGGCAACTAATATGGAATTAGCTGTCGTGCCGGTCTCTGGAGCAAGGCTTGGAGACGATGACTCCCTCGGTGTTCCGGCTACCGGATCCTGCGCCTCAGAAAGGAGGCAGCCTTTTGCAGGGCAGAACTCCTTCTGGTTTCCTCTCCTTTTGCTATGACTTCATTTCTCACCCTCTACAATACAATTCGCTGTTCGTGTCTCTTTCTTAGGATGCTGCCGCACGTGGGGCAGGTGTTGTGAATTTGCTTTTTGCTCCCTCTAGTGGTTACTAGTTTTGTGACTCTGGTTTTTTCTGTCATTCCTTTTATCCGCACCTGGGTCGTTAGTTAGGGGTGTTGCTATATAAGCTCCCTGGACCTTCAGTTCAATGCCTGGCAACGTAGTTATCAGAGCTAGTCTGCTGTGCTCTTGTCTACTGATCCTGGTTCCAGTTATATCAGCTAAGTCTGCCTTTTGCTTTTTGCTATTTGTTTTGGTTTTGTATTTTTGTCCAGCTTGTTCCAAATCTGTATCCTGACCTTTGCTGGAAGCTCTAGGGGGCTGGTGTTCTCCCCCCGGACCGTTAGACGGTTCGGGGGTTCTTGAATTTCCAGTGTGGATTTTGATAGGGTTTTTGTTGACCATATAAGTTACCTTTCTTTATTCTGCTATCAGTAAGCGGGCCTCTCTGTGCTAAACCTGGTTCATTTCTGTGTTTGTCATTTCCTCTTACCTCACCGTTATTATTTGTGGGGGGCTTCTATCCAGCTTTGGGGTCCCCTTCTCTGGAGGCAAGAAAGGTCTTTTGTTTTCCTCTACTAGGGGTAGCTAGATTCTCCGGCTGGAGCGTGTCATCTAGAATCAACGTAGGAATGATCCCCGGCTACTTCTAGTGTTGGCGTTAGGAGTAGATATATGGTCAACCCAGTTACCACTGCCCTATGAGCTGGATTTTTGTATTCTGCAGACTTCCACGTACCTCTGAGACCCTCGCCATTGGGGTCATAACAGTTTGCCAGGCCAGTATTAAATGTTTAATGCATTGCAGAAGAGGGATTATAAGAAAGAAGATTCTGAGTTTTTTTTTTTTTTTTTTTTCTTCTTCCCCTTTACCTCAGAGTGGCTATGCTTGCTGCAGACATGAATGTCCAGACCTTGATTACAAGTGTGGACCAGCTGGCTACTCGTGTGCAGGGCATACAAGACTATGTTATCAGAAATCCTAGGTCAGAACCTAAAATACCGATTCCTGAACTGTTTTCCGGAGACAGGTTTAAGTTTAGGAATTTCATGAATAATTGTAAATTGTTTTTGTCCCTGAGACCCTGTTCATCTGGAGACTCTGCTCAGCAAGTAAAAATTGTTATTTCGTTCTTACGGGGCGACCCTCAGGATTGGGCTTTTTCGCTGGCGCCAGGAGATCCGGCATTGGCTGATATTGATGCGTTTTTTCTGGCGCTCGGTTTACTTTATGAGGAACCCAATCTTGAGATTCAGGCAGAAAAGGCCTTGCTGGCTATGTCTCAGGGGCAGGACGAGGCTGAAGTGTATTGCCAAAAATTTCGGAAATGGTCCGTGCTGACACATTGGAACGAGTGTGCACTGGCCGCTAATTTTAGAAATGGCCTTTCTGAAGCCATTAAGAATGTTATGGTGGGTTTTCCCATTCCCACAGGTCTGAATGATACTATGGCACTGGCTATTCAAATTGACCGGCGGTTGCGGGAGCGCAAAACCGCAAATTCCCTCATGGTGTTGTCTGAACAGACACCTAATTCGGTGCAATGTGATAGAAAAACCGCAAATTCCCTCATGGTGTTGTCTGAACAGACACCTGATTTAATGCAATGTGATAGAATCCTGACTAGAAATGAGCGGAAAATTCATAGACGCCGGAATGGCTTGTGCTACTACTGTGGTGATTCTACACATGTTATCTCAGCATGCTCTAAACGTATAGCTAAGGTTGTTAGTCCTGTCACCGTTGGTAATTTGCAACCTAAATTTATTCTGTCTGTAACTTTGATTTGCTCACTGTCGTCTTATCCTGTCATGGCGTTTGTAGATTCAGGTGCTGCCCTGAGTCTTATGGATCTGTCATTTGCTAAGCACTGTGGTTTTACTCTTGAACCATTAGAAAATCCTATTCCTCTTAGGGGTATTGATGCTACGCCATTGGCAGCAAATAAACCGCAGTATTGGACACAGGTTACCATGTGCATGACTCCTGAACACCGCGAGGTGATACGTTTCCTGGTTTTACATAAAATGCATGATTTGGTTGTTTTAGGGCTGCCATGGTTACAGACCCATAATCCAGTCCTGGACTGGAAGGCTATGTCAGTCTCAAGTTGGGGCTGTCGGGGTATTCATGGGGATTCCCTGCCTGTGTCTATTGCTTCTTCTACGCCTTCGGAAGTTCCGGAGTATTTGTCTGATTATCAGGATGTCTTCAGTGAGTCTGAGTCCAGTGCACTGCCTCCTCATAGGGACTGTGACTGTGCTATAGATTTGATCCCAGGCAGTAAATTTCCTAAGGGAAGACTGTTTAATCTGTCGGTACCTGAACATACCGCTATGCGTTCATATATCAAGGAGTCTCTGGAGAAAGGACATATTCGTCCGTCTTCTTCCCCTCTTGGTGCGGGATTCTTTTTTGTGGCAAAAAAGGACGGATCTTTGAGACCTTGTATTGATTATCGGCTTTTAAATAAGATCACTGTCAAATTTCAGTATCCTTTACCGCTGTTGTCTGACTTGTTTGCCCGGATTAAAGGTGCCAAGTGGTTCACCAAGATAGACCTTCGTGGTGCGTACAACCTTGTGCGCATTAAGCAAGGTGATGAATGGAAAACCGCATTCAATACGCCCGAAGGTCATTTTGAGTACTTGGTGATGCCTTTTGGGCTCTCCAATGCGCCTTCAGTTTTTCAGTCCTTTATGCATGACATTTTCCGGAAGTATCTGGATAAATTTTTGATTGTTTATCTGGATGATATTTTGGTTTTTTCTGATAATTGGGATTCGCATGTGGAGCAGGTCAGGTTGGTCTTTAAAATTTTGCGTGAAAATTCTTTGTTTGTCAAGGGCTCAAAGTGTCTCTTTGGTGTACAGAAGGTTCCCTTTTTGGGGTTCATTTTTTCCCCTTCTGCTGTGGAGATGGACCCAGTCAAGGTCCGAGCTATTCTTGATTGGACTCAGCCCTCGTCAGTTAAGAGTCTTCAGAAGTTCTTGGGTTTCGCTAACTTCTACCGTCGTTTTATCGCTAATTTTTCTAGCATTGTGAAACCTTTGACGGATATGACCAAGAAGGGCTCCGATGTAGCTAACTGGGCTCCTGCTGCCGTGGAGGCTTTCCAGGAGTTGAAACGCCGGTTTACTTCGGCGCCTGTTTTGTGCCAGCCCGATGTCTCACTTCCCTTTCAGGTTGAGGTGGATGCTTCAGAGATTGGAGCAGGGGCCGTTTTGTCGCAGAGAGGTCCTGGTTGCTCTGTTATGAAACCTTGTGCCTTTTTCTCTAGGAAGTTTTCGCCTGCCGAGCGAAATTATGATGTGGGCAATCGGGAGTTGTTGGCCATGAAATGGGCATTTGAGGAGTGGCGTCATTGGCTCGAGGGTGCTAAGCATCGTGTGGTGGTCTTGACTGATCACAAAAATCTGATGTATCTCGAGTCTGCTAAACGCCTTAATCCGAGACAGGCCCGCTGGTCATTGTTTTTCTCCCGCTTTGATTTTGTTGTCTCGTATTTACCAGGTTCAAAGAATGTGAAGGCCGATGCTCTTTCTAGGAGCTTTGTGCCTGATGCTCCTGGAGTCGCTGATCCTGTTGGTATTCTTAAAGATGGAGTTATCTTGTCAGCTATTTCTCCGGATCTGCGACGTGTGTTGCAGAGATTTCAGGCTGATAGGCCTGAGTCTTGTCCACCTGACAGACTGTTTGTCCCGGATAAGTGGACCAGCAGAGTCATTTCCGAGGTTCATTCCTCGGTGTTGGCAGGTCACCCGGGAATTTTTGGCACCAGAGATCTGGTGGCCAGGTCCTTTTGGTGGCCTTCCTTGTCAAGGGATGTGCGGTCATTTGTGCAGTCCTGTGGGACTTGTGCTCGAGCTAAGCCTTGCTGTTCTCGTGCCAGCGGTTTGCTCTTGCCCTTGCCTGTCCCGAAGAGACCTTGGACACATATCTCCATGGATTTCATTTCTGATCTTCCGCTATCTCAGGGCATGTCCGTTATCTGGGTGATATGTGATCGCTTCTCTAAGATGGTCCATTTGGTTCCTTTGCCTAAGCTGCCTTCCTCTTCCGATCTGGTTCCTGTGTTTTTCCAGAATGTGGTTCGTTTGCACGGCATCCCTGAGAATATTGTGTCAGACAGAGGATCCCAGTTCGTTTCCAGGTTCTGGCGATCCTTTTGTAGTAGGATGGGCATTGATTTGTCGTTTTCGTCTGCTTTCCATCCTCAGACTAATGGACAGACGGAGCGAACCAATCAGACTTTGGAGGCTTATTTGAGGTGTTTTGTCTCTGCTGATCAGGACGATTGGGTGACATTCTTGCCGTTGGCTGAGTTTGCCCTTAATAATCGGGCTAGTTCCGCCACCTTGGTTTCGCCTTTTTTCTGCAACTCTGGTTTCCATCCTCGCTTTTCTTCGGGTCATGTGGAGCCTTCTGACTGTCCTGGGGTGGATTCTGTGGTGGATAGGTTGCAGCGGATCTGGAATCATGTGGTGGACAACTTGAAGTTGTCACAGGAGAGGGCTCAGCGCTTTGCCAACCGCCGCCGCGGTGTGGGTCCCCGACTACGCGTTGGGGATTTGGTATGGCTTTCTTCCCGCTTTGTTCCTATGAAGGTCTCCTCTCCCAAATTTAAACCTCGTTTTATTGGGCCTTACAAGATATTGGAAATCCTTAATCCTGTATCTTTTCGTCTGGATCTTCCTGTCTCGTTTGCTATTCACAATGTATTTCATAGGTCCTTGTTGCGGCGGTACATTGTGCCTGTAGTTCCTTCTGCTGAGCCTCCTGCTCCGGTGTTGGTTGAGGGCGAGTTGGAGTATGTGGTGGAGAAGATCTTGGATTCTCGCCTCTCCAGGCGGAGGCTTCAGTACCTGGTCAAGTGGAAGGGCTATGGTCAGGAGGATAATTCCTGGGTGGTCGCCTCTGATGTTCATGCGGCCGATTTAGTTCGTGCCTTTCATGCCGCTCATCCTGATCGCCCTGGTGGTCGTGGTGAGGGTTCGGTGACCCCTCACTAAGGGGGGGGTACTGTTGTGAATTTGCTTTTTGCTCCCTCTAGTGGTTACTAGTTTTGTGACTCTGGTTTTTTCTGTCATTCCTTTTATCCGCACCTGGGTCGTTAGTTAGGGGTGTTGCTATATAAGCTCTCTGGACCTTCAGTTCAATGCCTGGCAACGTAGTTATCAGAGCTAGTCTGCTGTGCTCTTGTCTACTGATCCTGGTTCCAGTTATATCAGCTAAGTCTGCCTTTTGCTTTTTGCTATTTGTTTTGGTTTTGTATTTTTGTCCAGCTTGTTCCAAATCTGTATCCTGACCTTTGCTGGAAGCTCTAGGGGGCTGGTGTTCTCCCCCCGGACCGTTAGACGGTTCGGGGGTTCTTGAATTTCCAGTGTGGATTTTGATAGGGTTTTTGTTGACCATATAAGTTACCTTTCTTTATTCTGCTATCAGTAAGCGGGCCTCTCTGTGCTAAACCTGGTTCATTTCTGTGTTTGTCATTTCCTCTTACCTCACCGTTATTATTTGTGGGGGGCTTCTATCCAGCTTTGGGGTCCCCTTCTCTGGAGGCAAGAAAGGTCTTTTGTTTTCCTCTACTAGGGGTAGCTAGATTCTCCGGCTGGAGCGTGTCATCTAGAATCAACGTAGGAATGATCCCCGGCTACTTCTAGTGTTGGCGTTAGGAGTAGATATATGGTCAACCCAGTTACCACTAGGGTTGAGCGAAACGGGTCGATCATTTTCAAAAGTCGCCGACTTTTGGCTAAGTCGGCGTCTCATGAAACCCGATCCGACCCCTGTGCTTGTCGGCCATGCGGTACGCGACTTTCGCGCCAAAGTCGCGTTTCAATGACGCGAAAAGCGCCATTTCTCAGCCAATGAAGGTGAACGCAGAGTGTGGGCAGCGTGATGACATAGATCCTGGTCCCCACCATCTTAGAGAAGGGCATTGCAGTGATTGGCTTGCTGTCTGCGGCGTCACAGGGGCTATAAAGGGGCGTTCCCGCCGACCGCCATCTTACTGCTGCTGATCTGAGCTTAGGGACAGGTTGCTGCCGCTTCATCAGAAGCAGGGAGAGCGTTAGGCAGGGTCCACTAACCACCAAACCGCTTGTGCTGCAGCGATTTCCACTGTCCAACACCACCTTCGGTGTGCAGGAACAGTGGAAGCTATTTTTTTTTTTTTTTCCCCTCAGCGCTGTAGCTCATTGGGCTGCCCTAGAAGGCTCCGTGATAGCTGTATTGCTGTGTGTACGCCACTGTGGAAACCAACTGCTTTTTTCAAAGCACATATCCTCTTGTTCCTTCCTTTCTGCACAGCTATCTTTTTTGTTTGTCCACACTTTTTATTTAATTTGTGCATCAGTCCACTCCTATTGCTGCCTGCCATACCTGGCTTACATTACTGCAGGGAGATAGTAATTGTAGGACAGTTTTTTTTTTTTTTTTGTTTTTTTTTTGTGGGAGATTAAGATTGGCATTTCTGCTACAGTGCCATCCCTGTGTGTGCCATCTCTCACTGAGTGGGCCATAGAAAGCCTATTTATTTTTTCCGTGATTTGTGTTCTAAAATCTACCTCAACACAGAAACACTACATCAATCAGTGGGAGAAAAATATTGGCCTCAGTCAGGGCTTGTGTGCCACTGCTGTGTGTGCGCTATCTCTCATTCAGTGGGCTATAGCAAGCCTATATTTTTTTTTTTTTTTTTTTTTTAATATTATTTGGTTTCAAAAGTCTCCCTGAAAAAAAAAAAAAACCTAAAAAAACAGTGGGAGAGTAATATTGCCCTTTCAGCTTGTGTGCCAGTCTTGACTCCTGGGTGTGCCACCTCTCTCCCTCTCATTCAGTGGGCCATAGAAAGCCTATTTATTTTTTTTTTTAAATATTATTGGGTTTCTAAAGTCTCCCTGAAAAAAACAAAAAATACATAAAAAAACAGTGGGAGAGTAATATTGCCCTTTCAGCTTGTGTGCCAGTCTTGACTCCTGGGTGTGCCACCTCTCTCCCTCTCATTCAGTGGGCCATAGAAAGCCTTTTTTTTTTTTGCTTTTTTTAATATTATTTGGTTTCTAAAGTCTCCCTGAAAAAAACAAAAAAAACATAAAAAACAGTGGGAGAGTAATATTGCCCTTTCAGCTTGTGCGCCAGTCTTGACTCCTGGTTGTGCCACCTCTCTCTCTCTAATTGTGGGCCATAGAAAGCCTTTTTTTTTTTTAAAAATATTATTGGGTTTCTAAAGTCTCCCTGAAAAAACAAAAAATACATAAAAAAACAGTGGGAGAGTAATATTGCCCTTTCAGCTTGTGTGCCAGTCTTGACTCCTGGGTGTGCCACCTCTCTCCCTTTCATTCAGTGGGCCATAGAAAGCCTATTTATTTTTTCCGTGATTTGTGTTCTAAATTCTACCTCAACACAAAAACACTACATCAATCAGTGGGAGAAAAATATTGGCCTCAGTCAGGGCTTGTGTGCCACTGCTGTGTGTGCTATCTCTCATTCAGTGGGCTATAGCAAGCCTATTTTTTTTTTTTTTTTTTTTTTTTTAATATTATTTGGTTTCTAAAGTCTCCCTGAAAAAAAAAAAAAACCTAAAAAAACAGTGGGAGAGTAATATTGCCCTTTCAGCTTGTGTGCCAGTCTTGACTCCTGGGTGTGCCACCTCTCTCCCTCTCATTCAGTGGGCCATAGAAAGCCTATTTATTTTTTTTTTTAAATATTATTGGGTTTCTAAAGTCTCCCTGAAAAAACAAAAAATACATAAAAAAACAGTGGGAGAGTAATATTGCCCTTTCAGCTTGTGTGCCAGTCTTGACTCCTGGGTGTGCCACCTCTCTCCCTTTCATTCAGTGGGCCATAGAAAGCCTATTTTTTTTTTTTTTAATATTATTTGGTTTCTAATTCTCCCTGAAAAAAAAAAAAAAACCTAAAAAAACAGTGGGAGAGTAATATTGCCCTTTCAGCTTGTGTGCCAGTCTTGACTCCTGGGTGTGCCACCTCTCTCCCTCTCATTCAGTGGGCCATAGAAAGCCTATTTATTTTTTTTTTTAAATATTATTGGGTTTCTAAAGTCTCCCTGAAAAAACAAAAAAAACCTAAAAAAACAGTGGGAGAGTAATATTGCCCTTTCAGCTTGTGTGCCAGTCTTGACTCCTGGGTGTGCCACCTCTCTCCCTCTCATTCAGTGGGCCATAGAAAGCCTTTTTTTTTTTTGCTTTTTTTAATATTATTTGGTTTCTAAAGTCTCCCTGAAAAAAACAAAAAAAACATAAAAAACAGTGGGAGAGTAATATTGCCCTTTCAGCTTGTGCGCCAGTCTTGACTCCTGGTTGTGCCACCTCTCTCTCTCTAATTGTGGGCCATAGAAAGCCTTTTTTTTTTTAAAAAATATTATTGGGTTTCTAAAGTCTCCCTGAAAAAACAAAAAATACATAAAAAAACAGTGGGAGAGTAATATTGCCCTTTCAGCTTGTGTGCCAGTCTTGACTCCTGGGTGTGCCACCTCTCTCCCTTTCATTCAGTGGGCCATAGAAAGCCTATTTATTTTTTCCGTGATTTGTGTTCTAAATTCTACCTCAACACAAAAACACTACATCAATCAGTGGGAGAAAAATATTGGCCTCAGTCAGGGCTTGTGTGCCACTGCTGTGTGTGCTATCTCTCATTCAGTGGGCTATAGCAAGCCTATTTTTTTTTTTTTTTTTTTTTTTTTAATATTATTTGGTTTCTAAAGTCTCCCTGAAAAAAAAAAAAAACCTAAAAAAACAGTGGGAGAGTAATATTGCCCTTTCAGCTTGTGTGCCAGTCTTGACTCCTGGGTGTGCCACCTCTCTCCCTTTCATTCAGTGGGCCATAGAAAGCCTATTTTTTTTTTTTTTAATATTATTTGGTTTCTAATTCTCCCTGAAAAAAAAAAAAAAACCTAAAAAAACAGTGGGAGAGTAATATTGCCCTTTCAGCTTGTGTGCCAGTCTTGACTCCTGGGTGTGCCACCTCTCTCCCTCTCATTCAGTGGGCCATAGAAAGCCTATTTATTTTTTTTTTTAAATATTATTGGGTTTCTAAAGTCTCCCTGAAAAAACAAAAAAAACCTAAAAAAACAGTGGGAGAGTAATATTGCCCTTTCAGCTTGTGTGCCAGTCTTGACTCCTGGGTGTGCCACCTCTCTCCCTCTCATTCAGTGGGCCATAGAAAGCCTATTTATTTTTTTTTTTAAATATTATTGGGTTTCTAAAGTCTCCCTGAAAAAACAAAAAATACATAAAAAAACAGTGGGAGAGTAATATTGCCCTTTCAGCTTGTGTGCCAGTCTTGACTCCTGGGTGTGCCACCTCTCTCCCTCTCATTCAGTGGGCCATAGAAAGCCTTTTTTTTTTTTGGTTTTTTTAATATTATTTGGTTTCTAAAGTCTCCCTGAAAAAAACAAAAAAAACATAAAAAACAGTGGGAGAGTAATATTGCCCTTTCAGCTTGTGCGCCAGTCTTGACTCCTGGTTGTGCCACCTCTCTCTCTCTAATTGTGGGCCATAGAAAGCCTTTTTTTTTTTTTTTTTTAATATTATTTGGTTTCTAAAGTCTCCCTGAGAAAAAAAAATAAATAAATTAGGTGGGAGATTAATATTGACATTAGTGCTTGAGTGACAGTCCTGCGTGTGTGTCATCTCTGTGATTTTGTGCCACAGAAAACAGAGTGTGTAACATTGTGCCTGATTTTCCTTGTGGTCTCACCAACCTGTTAAGGGATATTGAAATCATACTGAAGTTATAGCTCACCGTGTAAGTTGTTTGATAGCAACAAATAAAGTTACTTTGGTTAAGATTTTAAAACAATGAGGAAGTCTGGTGCAAGAGGTCGTCGTGGGCGTTCATTGTCAGCTGGTAATGATGGTAGTGGTAGTGGAGCATCAGGTGGTCGTGGGGATAAAAATATTCCACCTAAGTCTGGAGCTGTGGAGCCAGTTTCGTCGTCAGGCTACACAAGGCCTCGAACGCTCTCTTTTCTGGGAGTAGGAAAACCGCTTTTAAAGGCGGAGCAGCAACAGCAAGTTTTGGCTTACATTGCAGACTCAGCCTCTAGCTCTTTTGCCTCCTCTTCCGAAACTGGTAAATGTAAAAGCAGCGCGTCGCTTGTGGATGTTCACGGTCAGGGACAAGTCGCTTCCTTGTCCTCCTCAGCAAAAACTACAACAAGAGAGAAGGATGCAGCAGGCGACACAACGGGTCACTCCATGGAGCTCTTTACACATACCGTCCCTGGCTTAGAAAGTGAAACATTTAACAGGCCATGCCCATTACAAGTATATTCTGACATGGAGTGCACTGATGCACAGCCACAGCCAGAGTACTATGCTGCTCCTTTGACTCAGACCACCACATTGCCCTCTCAGGGTACAGATCCACAATCAGACCCTGATGAGACTATGTTGCCCCGCCACGAACGCTATACCACCGACCGACACAGTGACACAGACGAAGTTGCACACGAGCTCGAAGAGGAGGTAATAGATGACCCAGTTATTGACCCCGATTGGCAGCCATTGGGGGAACAGGGTGCAGGCGGCAGTAGTTCAGAAGCGGAGGTGGAGGAGGGGCCGCAGCAGGCATCAACATCGCAACAGGTTCCATCTGCCGGGCCCGTATCTGGACCAAAACGCGTGTCAAAGCCAAAACCTGTTGGAGCACAGCGTTGCCATCCGGTTAAAGCTCAGTCTGCAATCCCTGAAAAGGGATCAGAGTCTAGGAAGAGTGCAGTCTGGCATTTTTTTAAACAACATCCAACTGATCAGCGCAAAGTCATCTGTCAAAAATGTTCAACTAGCTTAAGCAGAGGTCAGAATCTGAAAAGTCTAAATACTAGTTGCATGCATAGACACTTAACCACCATGCATTCTCAAGCCTGGACTAACTACCAAACGTCCCTCAAGGTTGTAGCACCCTCGGCCAATGAAGCTAGTCAGCAACGCAACATCCCTTCCGTCACTGTAAGGCCACCATTTTCCGCACCACCGGCAGTATCTGTGCAGGTTTCTTTGCCAGCCAAAAGCAGTCAGGGTCAGGGAATCACCAGTTTTGTAGGAGGAAATATTGCATGTAGGGCACCGGCGGAAACAATACCGTCTCCAACCGTCTCTCAGTCTGCCATGTCCACCGGCACACCCGAAAGTTCCACGATCTACAGCTCTCCAGTCCAGCTCACCCTACATGAGACTCTGGTTAGAAAAAGGAAGTACTTATCCTCGCATCCGCGTACACAGGGTTTTAACGCCCACATAGCTAGACTAATCTCGTTAGAGATGATGCCCTACCGGTTAGTTGAAAGCGAAGCTTTCAAAGCCCTGATGGAGTACGCTGAACCACGATACGAGCTACCCAGTCGACACTTTTTTTCCAGAAAAGCCATCCCAGCCCTGCACCAGCATGTTAAACAGCGCATCGTCCATGCACTCAGGCAATCTGTGAGTACAAAGGTGCACCTGACTACAGATGCATGGACCAGTAGGCATGGCCAGGGACGTTATGTGTCCATCACGGCACACTGGGTGAATGTGGTGGATGCAGGGTCCACAGGCGACATCAATTTAGGGACAGTTGTGCCTAGCCCACGGTCTAGGAAACAGTTGGCTGTAGGCGTTCGCACCCCCTCCTCCTCCTCCTCGTCCTCCTGCAGAAGCTACAGCTCTTCCACAGAACGCAGTCGGCCAACCACTCCATCGGCAGATGACACTGTTGCACACCAGTTGTCCCATTATGGGCCAGCTACTGCCAAGCGTCAGCAGGCTGTATTGGCTATGAAGTGTTTGGGCGACAACAGACACACCGCGGAAGTTCTGTCCGAGTTCTTGCAACAAGAAACGCAGTCGTGGCTGGGCACAGTAGATCTTGAGGCAGGCAAGGTAGTGAGTGATAACGGAAGGAATTTCATGGCTGCCATCTCCCTTTCCCAACTGAAACACATTCCTTGCCTGGCTCACACCTTAAACCTGGTGGTGCAGTGCTTATTGAAAACTTATCCTGGGTTCTCCGACCTGCTCCTCAAAGTGCGTGCACTTTGCTCACATATCCGACGTTCGCCTGTACACGCCAGCCGTATGCAGACCTATCAGCGGTCTTTGAACCTTCCCCAGCATCGCCTAATCATAGACGTTGCAACAAGGTGGAACTCAACACTGCACATGCTTCAGAGACTGTGCGAACAGAGGCGTGCTGTTATTTATTTGTGGGAGGATACACGGGCAGGCAGTAGGATGGCAGACATGGAGTTGTCAGGTGTGCAGTGGTCGAAGATACAAGACATGTGTCAAGTCCTTCAGTGTTTTGAGGAATGCACACGGCTGGTTAGTGCAGACAACGCCGTAATAAGCATGAGCATCCCCCTAATGCGTCTGCTGATGCAAAGTTTGACGCACATAAAGGAGCAGGCGTCTGCACCAGAGGAAGAGGGAAGCCTTGATGACAGTCAGCCATTGTCTGGTCAGGGCAGTGTACAGGACGAGGTAGCGGGCGAAGAGGAGGTGGAGGACGAGGAGGATGATGGGGATGAGTATATTTTTAATGCGGAAACTTTCACGGGGGCACAGGAAATTGGTTGCGTGTCACGGCCGGGTTCTGGTTTTTTGAGGGACACAAGTGACGTAGATTTGCCTGCAACTGCCCCTCAACCAATCACAACCGGAGATTTGACAAGTGGAACTTTGGCCCACATGGCGGATTATGCCTTACGTATCCTACAAAGGGACACACGCATTACGAAAATGATGAACGATGACGATTACTGGTTGGCCTGCCTCCTTGATCCACGCTATAAAGGCAAATTGCAAAATATTATGCCACATGAGAACTTGGAACTAATATTAGCAACCAAACAATCAACTCTTGTTGACCGTTTGCTTCAGGCATTCCCAGCACACAGCGCACGTGATCGTTCTCACACGAGCTCCAGGGGGCAGCAGACTAGGAGTGTTAGGGGTGCACACATCAGAAGTGGCGTTGGACAGAGGGGTTTTCTGACCAGGTTGTGGAGTGATTTTGCTATGACCGCAGACAGGACAGGTACTGCTGCATCAATTGAAAGTGACAGGAGACAACATTTGTCCAGTATGGTTACTAACTATTTTTCATCCCTTATCGATGTTCTCCCTCAACCGTCATTCCCATTTGATTACTGGGCCTCCAAATTAGACACCTGGCCAGAATTGGCAGAATATGCATTGCAGGAGCTTGCTTGCCCGGCAGCAAGTGTCCTATCAGAAAGAGTATTCAGTGCTGCAGGGTCAATATTAACCGAAAAAAGGACTCGTCTGGCTACCCAAAATGTTGACGATCTAACATTCATTAAAATGAACCACAACTGGATTTCAAAATCTTTTGCCCCACCTTGCCCGGCCGACACCTAGCTTTCCTATGAAAAGCTCTTGCCTGTGAATTACTTTTCTAATGTCTAATTTGCTGCTGCAGATTGTACAGCATACGACATGTTTACACCTCCCTAAATGGCCAAACTCCCCACACGGGGCCGTGGTATCGCGACTTGGCGCAAGCACCCGTGAGACTGCTGTTTGTCTGAAGAGGTGGGTGTGCTCGCTTTTGGTTGACGGCATTGCTACTGGGTCCCTCATAGTACAATGTAGTGTCTCTGGCGGTGGTGGTGCGCACCCAACGTCAGACACACCGTTGTAACATGAGTGGCCCTGGGGCGGTCCCGCCGGCCTCAAGAGAGTTCCCCCCTACCCCAGCTCAAACTGGGCTCTACTACGTGCAAAATTATGTCGCACAGCTCCACCAATCTTTAGTCTATTCGCTGACATCATTCAATGTCTGGCACTGACAATACAAATTTGTAGACATCTATGATGCAACTTAAAGTAGTCTGTGTCTGTGTCCTATATTGGCACCATTAAATAGTTACTGCCAAATTACTATGTCAGAAACACAGCAGATGAGCCCACCCCTGTACCTAAGTATGCCATCTTTTTTTTTGTTTTGGTTGTTTTGCGAGACATTAACATCTATTTATATTTTGGGAGTACTGGGACAGACACTCCTTGCACTACTCCTCCACTCAGCACCAAGCTGCCTGCCCGTGTATCCATGTAACCGCTGTAAAACTGCCATGAGCCTATTGTTTGTTATTTTAGGCCTTTGATAGCCTGTCTGCGGTCCCTACTCCTCCACTGACCACCAAGCTGCCTGCCCGTGTATCCATGTAACCGCTGTAAAACTGCCATGAGCCTATTGTTTGTTATTTTAGGCCTTTGAAGCCTTTCTGCGCTCCCTCCTTCCACTAGTCCTCCACTGACCAGACCACTGCTGCCCGTGTACCCCTGGAACCAATTTTAAAGTGCCTACAGCCAGCCCATTTTATTGTGTTAGGCCTTCGAAGCCTGTCTGCGGTCCCTCCTTCCACTAGGCCTCCACTGACCAGACCACTGCTGCCCGTGTACCCCTGGAACCAATTTTAAAGTGCCTACAGCCAGCCCATTTTATTGTGTTAGGCCTTCGAAGCCTGTCTGCGGTCCATACTTCCACTAGTCCTCCACTGACCAGACCACTGCTGCCCGTGTACCCCTGGAACCAATTTTAAAGTGCCTACAGCCAGCCCATTTTATTGTGTTAGGCCTTCGAAGCCTGTCTGCGGTCCATACTTCCACTAGGCCTCCACTGACCAGACCACTGCTGCCCGTGTACCCCTGGAACCAATTTTAAAGTGCCTACAGCCAGCCCATTTTATTGTGTTAGGCCTTCGAAGCCTGTCTGCGGTCCCTCCTTCCACTAGGCCTCCACTGACCAGACCACTGCTGCCCGTGTACCCCTGGAACCAATTTTAAAGTGCCTACAGCCAGCCCATTTTATTGTGTTAGGCCTTCGAAGCCTGTCTGCGGTCCATACTTTAAATACTCCTCCACTCAGCACCAAGCTGCCTGCCCGTGTATCCATGTAACCGCTGTAAAACTGCCATGAGCCTATTGTTTGTTATGTTAGGCCTTTGATAGCCTGTCTGCGGTCCCTACTTTAAATACTCCTCCACTCACCACCACCAAGCTGCCTGCCCGTGTATCCATGTAACCGCTGTGAAACTGCCATGAGCCTATTGTTTTTTTATGTTAGGCCTTTGATAGCCTGTCTGCGGTCCCTACTTTAAATACTCCTCCACTCACCACCACCAAGCTGCCTGCCCGTGTATCCATGTAACCGCTGTAAAACTGCCATGAGCCTATTGTTTGTTATGTTAGGCCTTTGAAGCCTTTCTGCGCTCCCTCCTTCCACTAGTCCTCCACTGACCAGACCACTGCTGCCCGTGTACCCCTGGAACCAATTTTAAAGTGCCTACAGCCAGCCCATTTTATTGTGTTAGGCCTTCGAAGCCTGTCTGCGGTCCATACTTCCACTAGTCCTCCACTGACCAGACCACTGCTGCCCGTGTACCCCTGGAACCAATTTTAAAGTGCCTACAGTCAGCCCATTTTATTGTGTTAGGCCTTCGAAGCCTGTCTGCGGTCCATACTTCCACTAGGCCTCCACTGACCAGACCACTGCTGCCCGTGTACCCCTGGAACCAATTTTAAAGTGCCTACAGCCAGCCCATTTTATTGTGTTAGGCCTTCGAAGCCTGTCTGCGGTCCATACTTCCACTAGTCCTCCACTGACCAGACCACTGCTGCCCGTGTACCCCTGGAACCAATTTTAAAGTGCCTACAGCCAGCCCATTTTATTGTGTTAGGCCTTCGAAGCCTGTCTGCGGTCCATACTTCCACTAGGCCTCCACTGACCAGACCACTGCTGCCCGTGTACCCCTGGAACCAATTTTAAAGTGCCTACAGCCAGCCCATTTTATTGTGTTAGGCCTTCGAAGCCTGTCTGCGGTCCATACTTCCACTAGGCCTCCACTGACCAGACCACTGCTGCCCGTGTACCCCTGGAACCAATTTTAAAGTGCCTACAGCCAGCCCATTTTATTGTGTTAGGCCTTCGAAGCCTGTCTGCGGTCCATACTTTAAATACTCCTCCACTCACCACCAAGCTGCCTGCCCGTGTATCCATGTAACCGCTGTAAAACTGCCATGAGCCTATTGTTTGTTATGTTAGGCCTTTGATAGCCTGTCTGCGGTCCTTACTTTAAATACTCCTCCACTCACCACCTAGCTGCCTGTGTATCCATGTAACCGATGTAAAACTGCCATGACTGCCTACTGTTTGTTATTTTAGGCCTTTGATAGCCTGTCTGCGGCCCCTACTTGCAATACTCCTCCACTGACCACAATGCTGCCTGGAGTGCCTGCCTGTGTATCCATGTAACCGATGTAAAACTGCCATGACTGCCTACTGTTTGTTATTTTAGGCCTTTGATAGCCTGTCTGCGGCCCCTACTTGCAATACTCCTCCACTGAGCACAATGCTGCCTGGAGTGCCTGCCTGTGTATCCATGTAACCGATGTAAAACTGCCATGACTGCCTACTGTTTGTTATTTTAGGCCTTTGATAGCCTGTCTGCAGCCCCTACTTGCAATACTCCTCCACTGACCACACCAATGCTGCCCGTGTACCCCTGGAACCTATTTAAAAGTTCATAGAGCCTAGTTATATATTTTATTTACTATTAATAAGGCCATGATGGACTACGCTGTACCACGCTACAAGCTAACCAGTCGACACTTCTTTTGCGAGAAAAGCCATCCCAACCCTCCACCAGCATGTAGAAGACCGCATTGTCCATGCACTCTGGCAATCTGTGAGTACAAAGGTGCACCTGACAACAGACGCATGGACCTGTAGGCATGGCCACGGAAGATTACGTGTCCATTACGGCGCAATGGGTTAATGTGGTGGATGCATGGTCCACAGGGGACAGCCTACTAAGTCTGTCTGCAGTCCCTAATTCAAATTGTCCTCCACTGTCTAAATCGGAACTTCCACCTTCTGGCTTTCGGCCTATAGTATCAGAAATTAAACTGCATTTGGCCTTCAACTTTGGTTAGGGCCTACTAACGGCTTCTGCCCCTCCCTGGTGTTGCCCTCAACTAAATAAAGCTGAGCTTCAACCTTCCGGCTCTCATTATGTGGTTTTAAAAAAAAAAATGGTGGTTAGGGCCTACTAACGGCTTCTGCCCCTCCCTGGTGTTGTCCTCAACTAAATAAAGCTGAGCTTCAACCTTCCGGCTCTCATTATATGGTTTAAAAAAAAAAAATGGTGGTTAGGGCCTACTAACGGCTTCTGCCCCTCCCTGGTGTTGTCCTCAACTAAATAAAGCTGAGCTTCAACCTTCCGGCTCTCATTAAGTGGTTTTAAAAAAAAAATGGTGGTTAGGGCCTACTAACGGCTTCTGCCCCTCCCTGGTGTTGTCCTCAACTAAATAAAGCTGAGCTTCAACCTTCCGGCTCTCATTATGTGGTTTAAAAAAAAAAAATGGTGGTTAGGGCCTACTAACGGCTTCTGCCCCTCCCTGGTGTTGTCCTCAACTAAATAAAGCTGAGCTTCAACCTTCCGGCTCTCATTAAGTGGTTTTAAAAAAAAAATGGTGGTTAGGGCCTACTAACGGCTTCTGCCCCTCCCTGGTGTTGTCCTCAACTAAATAAAGCTGAGCTTCAACCTTCCGGCTCTCATTATGTGGTTTAAAAAAAAAAAATGGTGGTTAGGGCCTACTAACGGCTTCTGCCCCTCCCTGGTGTTGTCCTCAACTAAATAAAGCTGAGCTTCAACCTTCCGGCTCTCATTAAGTGGTTTTAAAAAAAAAATGGTGGTTAGGGCCTACTAACGGCTTCTGCCCCTCCCTGGTGTTGTCCTCAACTAAATAAAGCTGAGCTTCAACCTTCCGGCTCTCATTATGTGGTTTTAAAAAAAAAAATGGTGGTTAGGGCCTACTAACGGCTTCTGCCCCTCCCTGGTGTTGTCCTCAACTAAATAAAGCTGAGCTTCAACCTTCCGGCTCTCATTAAGTGGTTTTAAAAAAAAAATGGTGGTTAGGGCCTACTAACGGCTTCTGCCCCTCCCTGGTGTTGTCCTCAACTAAATAAAGCTGAGCTTCAACCTTCCGGCTCTCATTAAGTGGTTTTAAAAAAAAAAAAAATGGTGGTTAGGGCCTACTAACGGCTTCTGCCCCTCCCTGGTGTTGTCCTCAACTAAATAAAGCTGAGCTTCAACCTTCCGGCTCTCATTAAGTGGTTTTAAAAAAAAAATGGTGGTTAGGGCCTACTAACGGCTTCTGCCCCTCCCTGGTGTTGTCCTCAACTAAATAAAGCTGAGCTTCAACCTTCCGGCTCTCATTATGTGGTTTTAAAAAAAAAAATGGTGGTTAGGGCCTACTAACGGCTTCTGCCCCTCCCTGGTGTTGTCCTCAACTAAATAAAGCTGAGCTTCAACCTTCCGGCTCTCATTAAGTGGTTTTAAAAAAAAAATGGTGGTTAGGGCCTACTAACGGCTTCTGCCCCTCCCTGGTGTTGTCCTCAACTAAATAAAGCTGAGCTTCAACCTTCCGGCTCTCATTAAGTGGTTTTAAAAAAAAAAAAAATGGTGGTTAGGGCCTACTAACGGCTTCTGCCCCTCCCTGGTGTTGTCCTCAACTAAATAAAGCTGAGCTTCAACCTTCCGGCTCTCATTAAGTGGTTTTAAAAAAAAAATGGTGGTTAGGGCCTACTAACGGCTTCTGCCCCTCCCTGGTGTTGTCCTCAACTAAATAAAGCTGAGCTTCAACCTTCCGGCTCTCATTATGTGGTTTTAAAAAAAAAAATGGTGGTTAGGGCCTACTAACGGCTTCTGCCCCTCCCTGGTGTTGTCCTCAACTAAATAAAGCTGAGCTTCAACCTTCCGGCTCTCATTAAGTGGTTTTAAAAAAAAAATGGTGGTTAGGGCCTACTAACGGCTTCTGCCCCTCCCTGGTGTTGTCCTCAACTAAATAAAGCTGAGCTTCAACCTTCCGGCTCTCATTAAGTGGTTTTAAAAAAAAAAAAAATGGTGGTTAGGGCCTACTAACGGCTTCTGCCCCTCCCTGGTGTTGTCCTCAACTAAATAAAGCTGAGCTTCAACCTTCCGGCTCTCATTAAGTGGTTTTAAAAAAAAAATGGTGGTTAGGGCCTACTAACGGCTTCTGCCCCTCCCTGGTGTTGTCCTCAACTAAATAAAGCTGAGCTTCAACCTTCCGGCTCTCATTATGTGGTTTTAAAAAAAAAAATGGTGGTTAGGGCCTACTAACGGCTTCTGCCCCTCCCTGGTGTTGTCCTCAACTAAATAAAGCTGAGCTTCAACCTTCCGGCTCTCATTAAGTGGTTTTAAAAAAAAAAAAAAATGGTGGTTTGGGCCTACTAACGGCTTCTGCCCCTCCCTGGTGTTGTCCTCAACTAAATAAAGCTGAGCTTCAACCTTCCGGCTCTCATTAAGTGGTTTTAAAAAAAAAATGGTGGTTAGGGCCTACTAACGGCTTCTGCCCCTCCCTGGTGTTGTCCTCAACTAAATAAAGCTGAGCTTCAACCTTCCGGCTCTCATTAAGTGGTTTTAAAAAAAAAATGGTGGTTAGGGCCTACTAACGGCTTCTGCCCCTCCCTGGTGTTGTCCTCAACTAAATAAAGCTGAGCTTCAACCTTCCGGCTCTCATTAAGTGGTTTTAAAAAAAAAAAAAATGGTGGTTAGGGCCTACTAACGGCTTCTGCCCCTCCCTGGTGTTGCCCTCAACTAAATAAAGCTGAGCTTCAACCTTCTGCTCCAAATTACCATTTTAAAAAATGCAATAGGCTTTTCCGGCCTACTAAAGGTGTCTGCCCCTCCCTGGTGTTGTCCTCAACTGAACAAAGCTGAGCTTCCACATTCTGGCTTTCGCCCTATACTATCAGATATTAAACTGCATTTGGCCTACTAGTGTGGTTAGGCCCTTGAAACAGTGTCTGCTGCTCTTGGGTTTGCTACTCCACTGAACAAAGCAATGCCGCCTGTTTAGTCCTGTTACCAATTTTGAACTGCATGTAGCCTACTTTATTCTTTGGCCCTATATCTGTTTCCTCCTCATCCTGCCCATTGCCCAGCCACTGCTAAATGAGTCTGCTGGTACATTGACCTAGACCACTACATTCCCCTTGTACTCTACACAGCCAGAATCTGTCCCTGCTGAAAGTAAGGTTCCCCTTCCCGCATGTTATACCACCTTACACAGGGACAAAGAGGAAGGTGCAGATGAAAGTGCAGGTTCCTTCATCAGGTGGGGGGGCATACTCGTTGGCGACGTCACTGGCACAGGGCCCCTCAGAGTACGCAAAAGTGTCGCTGCTGGTGGGAGGCGCCCCCGCCATGCAAACACACCGCCGTACTTTGAGGGGCCCTGTGCCAGTGGCAATGCGAACGAGTGGGCCCCCCCTGCTTGCTCAGGATCACAGCACTTGCAACTTTTAAATACTTACCTTTCCCTGCAACACCGCCGTGACGTAGTCCGCATTTCCTGGGCCCACGAAAAACTTGAGCCAGCCCTACTCCCCCCACAACTTTCCCCCAATTCCCTATGCCCAACTATTATTATACAGTTAATTAAGATTGGCAAGCTTCAGAAACAAGAATGGATGTTTTTGGCATTAAAATGGGCACTGTAGGTGTTTTCCTGGCCTCCACTCACTGCCGACTATGCTTCCCCATTGACTTGCATTGGGTTTCGTGTTTCGGTCGATCCCCGACTTTTAGCGATAATCGGCCGACTGCACTCGACTCGACTCTGGACAAAATCGGGTTTCCCAAAACCCTACTCGATCTTAAAAAAATGAAAGTCGCTCAACCCTAGTTACCACTGCCCTATGAGCTGGATTTTTGTATTCTGCAGACTTCCACGTACCTCTGAGACCCTCGCCATTGGGGTCATAACAGGCAGGTGCAGCTCCGTGGCCTTCTGTCTAGGCCTCTGACAGGATCCCACCCCTGTCAGGGACCAACTACCTGAGTCGAGCTCAGATAGCAGCTCACTGGGTGAAGCCCAGCTCGCTTCTGCCTCACTTCCTATCCAGACCACCAGTTTTACCTAATTGTGAAGAGTGCCCTACTAAATAGGAGCATAGCTCACCCTGGTGGACTGGAGTATGAAGTGTGTAGTGTTGTTTGTGATACCTGGTAAAGTGATCTCCTTTATTGCCTTCAGACGTAACATCACTCCCCCTGGTGGAAGAATGACATTACTGCAACGACCAGGACCCTGGGGCGCTGCATATGCATGGTGCGCAATGTGAACATTTACAAGTCTGCAGTCGCATAGAGTTTAAATTTAATTTTTCCAATTGAAAAAGTGAAAAATGAAAAAAACATATTCAGTATCACTGCATCCGCAGCAGTCCATTCTATAAAAATATGGAATTAATACACCTAAATGGTAAAAGGCGTCAACCACAGCGACTCCCAAAAAATGCAATAAAAAGCTATGAAAACCTTTGTATGTACCCCAAAATGGCAGCGATAAAAGTGATATCTCGCCATAGGAAAAAACACGCTGATGAAAACAAAAAAATGATGGATCACAGAAAATGGTGGCACAAAGACATTTTTTTAAATTAATTTGGAATTATTATTTTTTAACCACTAATATAAAAAAACCTATACGTTTGGTATCAGGATAATCGGACTGACCCAGAAACCTATATTACCAGGTCATTGTATTTAGATTGTGAGCCTCAATGGGGACAGCGATGATAATGTGTGCAACCTGTAAAGCGCTGCGGAATATGTTAGCGCTATATAAAAATAAAGATTATTATTATTATTATTGTTACCGCACAATGAACTCTGTAAAAAGGAACCTCAAAAACCAGTGGAGGAATTGCATTTTTTTTTTACATTCCATCTTTCAGTATATTATATTGTAAAATGGATAGTTCTGAGAAAGAAAAAAGTGAAGAAGAGGGATCAAAGTGCAAAAATGAAAAATGGCTGAGTCCTGCAGGGGTTAAAGATACTTTTCTGACTTTGCTGGCCATTATTCTGGACAGTTCCTGCTGGCAGAGACTGCAGCCCTCGCTGCATACAGAGAAGGTCTCTCTCCGTGCTGTGCTGTGATGAGGTGGTCCCCTGATTCCCCAGGACCACGCAGGACCACGCTCTGCCTCTGAAGTAACAGCCCCGAAGTGACGGTCACGGTCCCGTGTCACACCTCCTCCCACACAGGTCTCTGTAGTCTACCCTCCCTGCTTGGCACTGCGCATGCGCCGCACTCTGAGATTTAAAAGTGCAGCAGAGTTGGGCAGAGAAGGTGCAGAGCTGTCGCCTAGGACACGTACGGGGGGCGCAGGTACAGCCAAGGGGGCGGCCGTCAGCCAGGTGAGACATTTCATTGTAGAGTGCGCCATTCTCCGTGCCAGCCCCTCTATTGAAGCCACCACATGTCCTGAGACCCCCAACCCGCGGCAGAGGTGTCCTGTCATATCCCCCATCCTTCCCATCAGCGCCCTGTGTGACTGCTCAGCATGGTGATGTTTCTATGTGGCAGCCCCCCAGTGCCCACCCCGTATTCTCTAGTTCCCACTCTTCCTATTTTTGCTCCGCTTTTCCCCCTGATCTTCCGGAGTAAGAATTGTGACTCACATCAGATGAATACTTAGGATGCTATTTTGTCATTTTTTTTCCACCTTCTGAAACTGAACTTCCCTGTTCCCAAATTAACTCTTCCCTGTCACTGACCTCTTTCTAAGCGCATGTTAAACTGAAATATTAAATATTCATTGTTTTTTGTTTCCATATAATCTTATTGTATCGGAAATGTTAAAGAATGGATCAGATATGATTTTTTTTCACCTTTTTATTTAATTTTACCTGTGCTCCCATTTTTTGTATACGGGATATATATGGATTTTTTGCTGTAGGGGACAGAGATACAATGCGTTTTGGTCTAGTGGTATCGTATCTTTACTTTGTTTAATTTATTTAGGAATTTATGTTTATTTTTTATTGCACACTTACCCAGCTTTTGGGGCATTTTAGCAGATTTGTTTGTATTGCCAATTTTTCCTATAACTGGGTATCAGAAGTAATTCGTCCTCTTCCTCCATCCCGTGGGGAGTCGTGTCGCCCCCTGATCTGTGCATATGGGGCTCATTATCAGGAAGGCATAGAAAGTAATAAGTGGGTCCTCCATTTCTCCCAGTAGCTCTCCATCCCTGCAGGTGGGGACCCACCTAGGACACTTGGAAGTGTCATTCATGGACCTCCCAGAAGTTATAAGACATTCCAGAAGTAGTTAAAGTGAACGGTAGGTCATCAATATCAGATTAATGGGGTGTCCAACCCCTGGCACCCCCAACAATCAGCTGGTGCAGACCAGATGTAATCAGGACAGTGTTCGCTGGGTAGTGGCCATTACAAAGAACGGTGGCTCAGCTACTGTTCAGTTGAATAGGAGATAAATTGCAGTCCTCGGCAGGGACCAATACTCAGTTCACGTTATTTCTTTTTCCTGAGACCTCAGTTGCTTTGTGAAAGAATAATGTAGCTTGGTGGAAACCTGACTCATCCATTATAAGGTGCAGACGACTATAATAATCGGAGGAGTGCTATCCATTGTTCTGATGGCTAGCCTCATCCCCATGTTATTCTTTGGGGCCCAGCACATGTTCAATTTTTTTCCAGTACTGGTCCTGGAAAAAAAAAAATCACTGCATGCTTGAGTTGGATTTGATATTCAGATCACCCTTAGACGTGCAAGTCAATGAGTGCCTAGAAAACATCGGACTGCACTCGGATAACATCTGAGTGCAGTCTGATTTCCGCAGACTGACAGAATGGAGAAGATGGAGATTTAGATTTTTTTTCTCCATCTTCTCCTTGTTGGAGAGACTCGGATCACACTATGCTTAAACTCGGATCTGAGGGTGATTAGCATAATTGACCAAATTTTCTCGGATGAGAAAAATTACAGTCATCTGCACTTAGCCTAAGTCAGTGGAATAAAAGGGGAAAAAAATCAAGCTAGAAGTGTTATTTGGAGAACACAGCAGGTGTACGGCCATAATTGTAGCTCAAGAGGGGTTGTTGCAATACTACTCGAATCCTGAATGTCAAGGATGACTAAATATGTAGTGATACTGCAGTAAGGGTGCATTACTGCTTTAAGAGGCATTTTCCCAACAGTTGGAGCACTAATTACCATAATGGGGAATTCTATTATTTCATTATTTTCCATTATTTTGATGACCACTGCGATGGAAGGAAAATCATTGGAATAAACATTAAAGAGGTTAAAGGCTGAAATTGCCTTAAAAAAATTATTCCCTTGCTACTATTCCTAACACTTTTCAGGTCTCCCACTGGTCTCTACTTCTTATTCCCTCTTGACACAGGGAAAATGATTGCCAACATTGATTGGCTGCAGCGGTCAGCCACTTCACCACTGATTGGCTGTGGCAGTCCCTCCATTATCGTTGCGGCATAAAGTATATAGCCTGGTGGGAGGCTGATAACGTCTGTAGAGCAGCAGGGGGATGTTGAGGGGAGTATTGCCTCATTTATATATTTATTTATAGGGGCTTATTTTTTATTTATGCATAACAATAAAGGTCCCTTATTTTTTAACCCATTCTGTACCTTTGGGGAAAATTTTTTTTTTACCTGCCGGAAAAGAAACTAGTGTTTTGTTGTGTTGCACGTCATACCGTGCATAGATCCCTAATGCCTGGCATCGTAACTTGTAGATCAAATATCCTGTAATTCTAACTATATACCGGTAGCTAATGAATACTTCACAAGCTCGCTGTATAGTCCTTTCACTTCTTATCTCAAAGGAAATCACAATTCCTGCAGTGCGTGAAAGGCGTAATAAACAGCACATTCTTTATATTTGTATATGTGTTGCTACCTATGGAAACAGACTGGCGACCCTTGTGTCCTATTAGATGCCATCTTACTACACTCGTGAAATTGCTGCAGGCTTGTAGCACAGATAGGTCGGCCGGCAAGTAGCGATAACAGCCGCGTATGTCTCTTCACAATGCAGCCATAAACATTTTCATGGTATTTAGTGAAGATCTGAGGCTTGTTAAAGTGCCCTGAAACCACATTCTCCATGTAGCAGGCCGGTTCCTAGATACGGATGTAACATGGCGTAAGGTTGTAGCCACGGGCGAGATACTCATCTCCTGCCCCCCAACATGTTACATGAAGGTGGGGTTCCTGGCTGGGTGGTGGACCTGTCCGGTGATGGCGCTATGCCCTTGCAGGCTGCATGTAGCCGATGATGTTAGTTGGCCAAGAACTGAGGTTTGACAGTTCAATGAGGGAGACGTCCAGTCAAAAATAGACCTTTTAACTCAACAATATCTTGATGGCGAATATATACAGTCGATAGTGAACACAAAACTTGATGAGCGAATGCAGATAATCTTCACACACACTTTCAGTTCCTTCTTCTTTACTCGCGTTTCCTCTATCTTCAATGTTCCTCTCTAAGTCACCACAACCCAGCTCAGTACTACAGTCCAGTTTGTAAGAGTCCTATGTTTATTTTTCTCACTTATATAACGCCATTAGTTCCACAGCGCTTTATAGACATTATCGGCACTGTCCCCATTGGGGCTCCCAATGTTCCATGTCTTCCCCTCTAGGGAACTATATTGCCAGTATGGCCAGTACTTATCTCTTTTGTCTCTGAACTCCCTCCCAGGGCACTGTCTTCATCTTATGTACTCTGTCCCGTTTAGGCCTGTTACCTCCGTGAATTATAAACTATAGGCGGTACTGTTAAGTCTCCTGACCCTGGACCCTCTCTAATCAATCACCCTGTTCCTTCAGTCACTTCTCTTCTACTTCTCTGTTCAGAATCTTGCTGTCTCCTCTCCCCTTAGGGACACCCACGTCATTCAGCACTGTTCAAGATAGATCTCAGGTCCTTTCTCTACGCACACTAAACCCTTTCTGCTGTTCTGACAGGAAACTGTCTCTCTCCCTTCAGCGTAGCCCCTCCCACTCTGGGCTAGTCCCAACCATTAACTCTCCCTGCTGTCAAACTACACACATCATTAACTCCATTAACATATAGCACAATTCACATTACACATCATAACATCACTTGTACTTCAAGGGGGGAGATGTGGGCAATATGTTCATCTCATTACACAGACATTTCTTTTAAAATTACAATGATTATATCTATGTTGCTTTACTAATCAAGTATTATCATATGAAAATGCAGTGACCTATATAGCTTACCTCAGCAATGCATTCCACTGCTTATCTCACATCTTATATCATAGTCCAGGGCCACATCCACAGATCTGCAGGGTTCAGAGCAGTACTTTCTTTCAGTGCCAAGCTTTGACATGCTGCTGATTTTAAAGGCAATTGGCCTCCTGTTTTTGCTATGTTATCCGACAAATACATGATGTACAGTGGGGAAAAAAGTATTTAGTCAGCGACCAATTGTGCAAATTCTCCCACTTAAAAAGATGAGAGAGGCCTGTAATTGACATCATAGGTAGACCACAACTATGAGAGTCAAAATGAGAAAACAAATCCGGAAAATCACCTTGTCTGATTTGGCAAGATTTATTTTGCAAGTTATGATGGAAAATAAGTATTTGGTCATTAACAAAAGTTCATCTCAATATTTTGCTTTATATCCTTTGTTGTCAATGACAGAGGTCAAACGTTTTCTGTAAGTCTTCACAAGGTTGGCACACACTGTTGGTGGTATGTTGGCCCATTCCTCCATGCAGATCTCCCCTAGAGCAGTGATGTTTTGGGTCTGTCGCTGGGCAACACGAACTTTCAACTCCCTCCAAAGGTTTTCTATGGGGTTGAGATCAGCTCTGAGAGAGGGTTGTGAGCCACATTCAGCTCTGAGAGAGGGTCGTGAGCCATATTCAGCTCTGAGAGAGGGTCGTGAGCCATATTCAGCTCTGAGAGAGGGTCGTGAGCCATATTCAGCTCTGAGAGAGGGTCGTGAGCAGCATTCATCTTTGAGAGACGGTCGTGAGCCACATTCAGCTCTGAGAGAGGGTTGTGAGCCACATACAGCTCTGAGAGAGGGTTGTGAGCCACATACAGCTTTGAGAGAGGGTCCTAAGCCACATTCAGCTCTGAGAGAGGGTCCTAAGCCACATTCAGCTCTGAGAGAGGGTCGTGAACCACATTCAGCTCTGAAAGAGGGTCGTGAGCCCCATTCAGTTCCCGCCCCACCTCACAGTAGTGGCAGCTGAAGAAGTACCGTATATACTCGAGCATAAGCCGAGATTTTCAGCCCAAATTTTTGGGCTGAAAGTGCCCCCTCGGCTTATACTCGAGTCACGGTCGGCAGGTGAGGGGGAGAGGGCGCTGAGGCATACTTACCTGCTTCCGGGGCTCCTGGCGCTCCCCCTGCCCGTCCCACGGTCTTCGGTGCCGCAGCTCTTCCCCTGTTCAGCGGTCACATGGGACCGCTCATTAGAGAAATGAATAGGCTGCTCCACCTCCCATAGGGGCGGAGCCGCATAATTCATTTCTCTAATCAGCGGTGCCGGTGACCGCTGACAGAGGAAGAGGCTGCGGCACCGAAGACCAGCTGTCCGGGGGAAGGAGCGGGACGCCGGGAGCAGGTAAGTATTACATATTTACCTTCCCTCGTTCCACCCGCCGGGCGCCGCTCAGTCTTCGCGTCCTCTTGTTCTGACTGTTCAGGTCAGAGGGCGCGATGACGCATATAGTGTGCGCGCCGCCCTCTGCCTGATCAGTCAGTGCAGAGAGACGCCGGGACGGGACGCTGAGGAGCTGCAAGCAAGAGAGGTGAGTATGTGGTTTGTTTTTTTTATTGCAGCAGCAGCAGCAGCAATGGCACAGATTTATGTGGAGTATCTATGAGGCAACGGTGCAGAGCACTATATATAAGGCACAGCTTTATGTGGAGCATCTATGGGGCAACGGTGCAGAGCACTATATATAAGGCACAGCTTTATGTGGAGCATCTATGGGGCAACGGTGCAGAGCACTATATATAAGGCACAGCTTTATGTGGAGCATCTATGGGGCAACGGTGCAGAGCACTATATATAAGGCACAGCTTTATGTGGAGCATCTATGGGGCAACGGTGCAGAGCACTATATATAAGGCACAGCTTTATGTGGAGCATCTATGGGTTAACGGTGCAGAGCACTATATATAAGGCACAGCTTTATGTGGAGCATCTATGGGGCCATAATCAAAGGTCAAAGGTGCAGAGCATTATATATGGCACAGCTATCTATGGGGCCATAATCAAAGGTGCAGAGCATTATATATGGCACAGCTATCTATGGGGCCATAATCAAAGGTGCAGAGCATTATATATGGCACAGCTATCTATGGGGCCATAATCAAAGGTGCAGAGCATTATATATGGCACAGCTATCTATGGGGCCATAATCAAAGGTGCAGAGGTAATATATAGCACAGCTATGTATGGGGCCATAATCAAAGGTGCAGAGCATTGTATATGGCACAGCTATCTATGGGGCCATAATGAACGGTGCAGAGCATTGTATATGGCACAGCTTTCTATGGGGCCATAATGAACGGTGCAGAGCATTATATGTGGCACAGCTTTATGTCGAGCATCTATGGGGCCATAATGAACGGTATGGAGCATCTATTTTTAATTTTGAAATTCACCGGTAGCTGCTGCATTTTCCACCCTAGGCTTATACTCGAGTCAATAAGTTTTCCCAGTTTTTTGTGGCAAAATTAGGGGGCTCGGCTTATACTCGAGTATATACGGTATACCAAAATTTAGAGGTTCCCACAATACCCTATTTACTATTCTCCCATCAATCAGTCCCGCCACACCGTATCATACAGCGTCAAGCACCTCCTCTGACAGAATAAGACCAGAATATGTGCGTCCAGATCTGCTCTTCAGTGTAGGGCTACTCACGATATTCATCATTTTGAGATGTGCTCTTCATACCTGTTTGCTAGACCTGGAGCTAATGCACCAAGCTGGCAGACAGACGCAAGCCACAATTCATGGGACCGCTTGGGACCCCTGCACTAGATAATACCTGTTATGTGAAACTAAGGAATAAACTCCTTGTTGAGTGATGTGTGACACATGAAGGGATAAAGTGCATACTCCATCTGATGCTGTAACGTAAGGAGAAGAATGAAATATTATCAGTTAAAAAAAGGAACTTGTGTTCATGAAAGCAATAAAATGTGGCATGTGAAATTCTGCCTTTTATCTACAGATATTACAATGTGTGACATCACTGAAAAGGGAGAATGTAATGTTATTGGTGGACGACTGTACTCTCCCTACTTGCGGTATAAATGTCAGGGGACAGGGTTTTCTTTCACGGTAAGGACCATGTGTTATTTGGTACATGTATAACCTTGAGAGAAAGGTGGAAGACATGAAACATCTCCAACCAGAGCCGAGAATAGAAATGTAATGCTTGATGTCTACAGAGTAATCGTCATTTTAATTTTTATTTCATAAATCAGTAGTAAACATGAAAATAAGTAACTTTGTAATGTATCTTATTAGAAAAATCTGCTTCTTTCTCTGCCAGAATTGATCGGTCATTATCAAAATGCTCAATTCTGAGGTAAACTCTGTATTCAATAAAGACAGACTTTCCCATTGTGTAGATAGGAGATGGCAGTTGGTGCTGATAAGATTCTGTGTAGATGGAAGGAGGGAGTAGATACAGACAGAGGTCCTCCTCCCCCCTCCTATCTGTATAGAATCTTATCAGCACCAACTGCCATCTCTTATCTCAGTAATGGGAGAGTCCTTCTCCACTGAATACAGATTTTACCTCAGAATTGAGAATTTTTATAATGACTGATTCTGGCAGAGAAATAAGCAAATCACGTGTACTATAGATTTACTAAATAAAAATTTCAATGACTATTACACTTTAAACACGGGGAAAAGTCACCCATTCCGAATGCCTCATATAAACCTCTCTTTGGTGGACACTTCAATTTTTTAATTTTTTTACTGACATTAGTAAATGTGACCAAGTTTTTTACAAACAGTCAGCAATTTCTGGAGAGTTGGTAACCCTGTACTAGAGTTGCCTGTGCTCATAGTGTTGGGCAAAATCCGAAATGGCATCACAAAAAAACATTAGACGGGACTTATCACTAGATTTTTGCAGAAGACGCCAACACCATTGTGTTATAATGCGTCATGGTGTTCTGGCTGTAAGTACACCCATTCTTCTTTGATTGACATCCCATTAGGCAGAGCCAGGTGACTTCACATGCACAATGGGTTATTACTTAAACAGGATCTATCATCAGATGAAAAGTGACCAGTTTTTGCTCTTATTTTATTCCTGCTTCTCCCTGATTACTCTATTTTTTTAATCCAGAGATATGGACATTTTTTTCATAAAGTGCTAATTTTTGTGGTCTTACAGGAGGGCGGAGCTCACAGGATCCTCTGGGGTGTGTCTGTAAACTGCTCTGCATAATTACTTTGTAAGCCACACCCACTTTGGAAAGACCATAAAAATTAGACCTACGGTAATCAATTAGGCCCATATTTCTGGAACTGTAAGGCAGAATTTTTTAAAAAAAGAAAGAAACACGAAAACCAGTAAACTCAGGGGAGCTGTGGTAATAAAATAACAGCACTCTTTAAAAGCAGCTGTCTTTAGTGAAGGGTTGGCCATCATCAGACAATGCCTTTTAGTGGATGTCAGAATAAAGGCAGCAGATGTAAAAATAAGTAGCAATATACTCCGATACTGTAGCATCGTCAATGGGCTGATTTAGACTCGGACTATACTTTTTAGTGTTCTGTCTCTCTATAGAAGCAGAACAACCGAAAAAGACAGAGAGCCGGATCTATCACAGGGCAGATGTCAAAAGCGCTGGTCGGTACAGTCATAGTGTCTATCATTTTACCAGATCTCAAACGTACACACGAACACACGAACACAGGTTTATTACTGTATATGAAAGAAGTAGTGTTACAAAAAGGGTTGTTACACCATGTGTCTTGTTAATATTCCAATGCAAATAGACATCTGAAAATACAGGACCTAAAGCAGAGGACCACAACCTATGGGCCGGGAGCCACATGTGGCTCGCAGACCCAAGATGTATGGCTGCCGGCTGTCTGCCAGCTTGGTGGATTAGCACCAAGACTAGGAAGCCTCTATAACGAGCAGGTCTCCAGATGTAAGTAGTTGTGCACAGAAGAGCAGATCTGGATGCACATACACTGGTGGGAAAGGGTGTGATCAATATGGTAAGCTGGAGGTGAGATGATACTGCCAATTAGGGCTCACTCACACGAGCGTATACATCGGACGAGGGCTATCCAGTGTTTTATCGGATAGCACTTGGATCAATGTTATTCTATGGGGCAGTAATAATCAGCATTTTATTTCTCATACCGATTCGGCATGAGAAAATTTTGCAGCACAAATTGGATGGCACGCACCCATTCATTCAAGTCTATGGGTGCATTGAAATCATCAGACTGCACTCGGATGACAGACTACAGTCCGATTTCTGCGGCCTCACACAATGGAGTAGATGAAAAAATCCTGTGTTACGATTCACACTAAGCTGACACTCAGATCAGAGTTTGATCGGAGTGTCATTAATTCTCTAGCATAAGAGAATCTAAAACCCCAGCTGGCCTTGGAGGGGTACTTAAATGTGGATGTAATAGTGTGGAGGGAGTGCTTGAATCCAGAATACTGGATAGGGTTAAAGTTGGGACCCCTGAATATAAGTATACCGGGCTGGGAGTGAGGGGGCAGAAGGGATCGCTGTGCCTTCTGTGGGGTGCTGTTATACTGGTAATGGGGGACGCTGGATGTCACTACTGAGAGGAAGAGTGTGTGGGGGGGTGCTGAATGTGGCTGACAACCAACTCTCAGAGATATATGTGGCTCTTAGAAAGGTTGGGGACCACTGCGCTACAATAATCTTTATTATACAATATTAACTTGACATCTGCAGTGTCTAATCCTGTTATGTTTGTGCACCCATGATGTATGTATAAACCCTCTGAGGGGGGATCTCTTAAATAATTTACACCGGTCTTCTATACTGAGAAATATTCATAAAGTTTTGCTGCACTTTATATTAATGCTAAATATGACGTACAAAGAGTGGGTGAGAAAAGTTAGAGGGGTTTGCTAAAAAGCAACCAAACGGCAAGCGCTAAAATAACTAGCAGGTAACCATCCCCTGTAGGTTCGGAACTACTTATCATACACAAACTACTTATTGGACAGTCACTTTAAAAACTTTTTAGTGCGGTTCAGTCTCATTCACGAGAGTAGAGGAATAGAACCTTTGTGAGCGCTCATCACCAAGATGAATGGAAGATTAAAAATGTGAAGAACTTTGCAGCAGATTAATTTTTTTGGCAGTCAAAAAGATAATAATGTCAGGCTTACACTCCAATTCTCCACTACAAACACATTTTTTTTAAACAGTTTAATTATGCAATCCATAACAATACAATCTCCCACCCACAGATCATTGAGTCACACAGAAAGCTTGACAATTGTTGTTACAGTAACTGAAATACCGTGACATAAAAAAATACAGTGAAAACTTGTATCAGTGCAACAATGGATGTCAAATGTCTACACACCCTTACTGAAAATGGAAGTGTTAATGACATCAAGCAAAAATCAGTCAAGGTTGACATTTTGTATAGGAAAAGTAATCTGTTAAAAAAACAGGAGGCAACAAGTATTTCTTGAAAAGACAAGCCTACAGTATTTTGCTTGCATAAGTATGTGTATCTAAGGCATTGTTGCACCACATTTTGGAGTAAATGTTTAACCCCTTTACTCCCCAAGCCTGTTTTCACCTTCATGCCCTGGCCAAATATTACAAATCTGACTAGTGTCATTTTATGTGGTATTACCTCTAGAACGCTTCAACGGATTCCATTGTTTCTGAGATTATTTATTCCTGACATATTGTCCTTCATGATAGTGGCAAAGTTTCTTCATTATGACTTGCATTTGTGAAAAAAATTTAATTTGGTGAAAATTTGGGAAATGTTGTAATTTTCAAACTTTTCTTTTTTATGCCCTTAAATCAGATAGTTATGTCACAAAATTGTTTAAAGTTGACCAACGCTTTCTCATTTTTACAGTATTTTCCAAAACCATTTTTTTAGGGACAGCATCACATTTGAAGTTACTTTCAGGGGTCTATATGACGGAAAATACTCAAAAGTTACACCATTCTAAAGTGCACCCATCACGGGGTACAAAATCACATTCAAGAAGTTTATTAACCCTTCAGGTGCTTCTCAGGAACTAACGCAAGGTGGAAGGAAAAAATGAACATTTAACTTTTTTTTCACTAAAATGTTACTTTAGACCCCATGTTTGTTTATTTTCATAAGGGTAACAGGAAAATATGGACTTCAAAATTTGTAGTGAAATATCTTCTTAAACATGCCGATACCCCATATAAGGCGGAAAACCACAGTTTGGGCACTCGGCAGGTCTCAGAGGGACCCCTATTTGACTTTTTGAATGCAAAATTTGCTGGAATAATTAGCAGACACCATCGTGTTTGGAGAGCCTCTGATGTGCCTAAACATCCGCTCACCCCCCACAAGTGACCCCCATTTTGTAAACTAGACCCTTCAAGTAACTTATCTAGATGTGTGGTGAGCACTTTGAACCCACAGGTGCTTCACAGAAGTTTATAACGTAGAGCCGTGAAAATAAAAAATCTAATTTTTTCCACAAAAATGATCTTTTAGCCCCAAATTTCTTATTTTCACAAGAAAGAAAGAAATTGTACCCCAAACATTTTTGGGCAATTTCTCCTGAGTACGCTGATACCTCCATATGTGGATGAAAACTACTGTTTCGGCACATGGCAGGGCTAGGAAGGGAAGGAGCACAATTTGACTGTTTGAACTCAAAATTGACTGGAATTAAGAGCGGATACCATGTTGCGTTTGGAGAACCCCTGATGTGCCTAAACAGTGGAAACCCCCCATAATTGACCCTGTTTTGGAAACTAGACTGCTATCGGAACTTGTCTAGATGTGTGGTGACCACTTTGAACCCACATATGCTTCACATAAGTTTGTAACGTAGAGCCGTAAAAATTAAAAAATTAATTTTTTCCACAAAAAATGATCTTTTAGCCCCAAATTTCTTATTTTCACAAGGGTATCAGGTGAAATTGTACTCCAAAAGTTTTTGTGCAATTTCTCCTAAGTACGCTGATACCCCATATGTGGGGGAAAACTACTGTTTCGGCGCACGGCAGGGATAGGAAGGGAAGGAGTACAATTTGACTGTTTTTGCACAACATGATGGCAATGCACAATGCTTTCATTCTATCTGTAGGATGTACATGGCCAGCTTCTTGTACACCTTGGCTTTTCTCATGGCGCTGTACGGCTAGAGGACTTCATCAGAGAGATCAAGTCCCCCTATGTTCTTGTTGTACTCCAGTACGCAGTGTGGTTTGTGGACCTCTGTGGAGGTACCTCATACAGTGCTGAGGGTGCTGCCTTTACCTTGTATGGTGGTCAAGAAAAGAACATCCCTCTTGTCCTTGTACTTGACCACCAGCATGTTGTCCCACATTGGCCTCTGCTCTCACGCTTTCTTAGCAGTTGCCTAATTAGCGTCTTAGGGAGGCCTCTCTGATTTTTGCGGACAGTACCGCAGGCTGCTGTAGCTCGTGAAGAGAAGGACTGGAAGAGTGGGAGGCTGGTATAAAAGTTATCTATGTAGTGGTGATAACCTTGATCCAGGAGTCGGTGCACCAAATCCCACACAATTTTCCTACTGATTCCCAGGGCAGGGGGGCATTCAGGGGGTTCAATTCAGGAGTCTACTGAGGTACACTCACACAGTTTGTACAGCTTAATTCCATACCTGGCCCTCATACTGGGCAGATATTGCCAGAATTTGAGCTTCCACTTGAAATGGATTAGGGACTCATCCACGCAGATGTCCCTTTGGGGCAAGTACACCTGAGCAAACTTGTTGCTGAAGTGCTCAGTGACTGGCCAAACTTTGAAAAAGATGGTCAAAGTTGTGGTCATCTTAGGGAGGACACCCTGGATTATCATTGTAATGCAAATATCTTTGGATGGCCTCAAGACATTTACAGGTCATTGCCATGCTGAACTCTGGAGTGTTGTATAAAACAACAACACTCCAATATTGCTGAAGTTCTGGCTTGTTCGCTATCCTCATGTGAAGGACCAGGACCCAAAATATCATAGTTTCTACTTTGTATACAGGAGTCCAGTTAGAAAATGTTGAAGTGTGTGGTTTTGTGCCAGAAATTGGTTGGTGTACAAATTTGTTTGGGCCACCATGAGGTTTACAAAATCCTCAGTGAAAAAGTCCATCTTTGTAAGGCCTGTGGTGTCAAATTTGATTCCTGATTGCACCACAAAATCAGGAAACAGTAGCTCATAATCTTCGGGTGGTGAGGTCCATACGGGGTCAGTAACGGTGGGAGATGGTTCCGTTTCTGTCCTGGGGCATATGAGTGGCGGTTCAGCTTTCTTTGAGGAGGAGGAGGAAGAATAAAGGAAGGTGGGATCCTCTCCCTCACTATCAGTGTTGAAGGCAAGGAAGACGTAGTGTATGCTTCCTCCGCTGAATACCGGTTTCAGGATGTTACCGGTCCCATGAGTTGTGGCTTGCGTCTATCTGCCAACTTGGTGCATTAGCTCCAGGTCTAGCAAACAGGTATGAAGAGCACAACTCAAAATGATGAATATCGTGGGTGACCCTACACCGAAGAGCAGACCTGGACGCACCACCCCGGGATGACGACTCTATGTGGCTTCTGGTAATTTGGTGCTGGAACTTTAATGCAATCAACTCGACTGCGGTAGCGGTGCCGCATTAAAGATATGACGTGTCCATACGTCTAAGGTCATTATGTGCCAGGCTACCTGGACATAGGGATATGCCCGGTTAAAGAGTATCTGTTATTTTAATTTATATTTCATAAATCAATAGTACTCATGAAAAAAAGCTACTTTGCAATATATTTTATCTGAGGAATATGCTTCTTTCTCCTCCTGGATTGATCTTTCACTCTCAATTCATAGCTAAAATCTGTAAAATCTTTATTCAATAAAGACAGATTTTCCCATTACTGAGATAGGAGATGTCAGTTGGTGCTTTTAAAATTCGATGGGGGGAGCTTTAATAACATATATTGCAAAACTTGTTATTTTTATGTGTACTATTGATTTAGGAAAAAAAATAAAAAGACAGTAACTCTTAAACTTGATCTTAAAGCTGAGAAATAAAGTATATGATGTAAAAGATATGCAAACAAAATGTAAATGGTCAGCCAAAATAAACTTACTCTTTTGTGCTATTAATTACTTTAACAGGAGAAAGCCTGTCCAGGTGCACATGAATTGTTGTCATGGTGGTGCCTTTTAGTATGGTGGCATCTCTTAGTATGCACCTGTTTACACCTGGAATCTGTTTAGAAGTGGTAATCAGTGTTTGTTATTTGTATACATAGGCTCTCTCATCAAGCACCCCACCCATCAACCTCTGGTTGTTTTAATCATTATACGATCCTACCTACCCATATAATATAAATGTAGGTTATCAGCTCAGGAGAGGAATCACATTAGGTTAGGTTCCCAGCAAAGAGGGTCGCCCTGTTGTTGGCTGTTGGGCACACATGTATTGGCCAGCTTATGCTCTAAGTATCTTCTTTTTTTATTTTCTAGATCAGTAATGCAATATAGTGCTGCAGAGTGCAATTTGTTAGGTATATATGATGGTCGTGCTTTGAGCCTGTGCCCTATGGCAGCCACTATGGCTGCTTTTGTAATATATATGGACTTGATCTTAAATATTATTTTTTTCTAAAAGTATGAGTGTAGAAATATATCAGGCTCCATAGCCAGGTACAATATTTTGTAATCAGGAAACAACATCACTGCAAAAAATAAACCCATAATGGCATATCTAATAAGAGATATAATAGATTGTAGTGAGCAAAGTAATTCACATAGGTTCTTAGACCTGGATGATCTGTCTGAAAAAAGTGAGAAAAAGGGACAGAATGGCAGTGCTCAAAGCTACATAATGATAAAGGAAGCAAGAGAAACGGTGATGTACGTGGAGGAAGAAATGTATCTAAGATCTACCAAATTGTTGGGTTACATCTTATCAGAAAGTTTTAAACAAGACTAGAATGACTGTAAGGAAATAGCAAATAATGTCTTAAGAGAGAATCTTCTTACTCTGATACAAAAGGTTTCATTGAATGGTAAGGAAATGCCTCCATATGGACAAAGGAGCCTTTTAGCACACCTCCACATGACTGTAAGACAGATCAAGTGTTACATGAAGAACAGCATTCCTGTCCACCCCATCTTCACCTGTTCTTTCTTAAGACAAGCTCCCTGAGCACTATCAACACACTTCCGGAATACAAAGAAAACCGGTGTCTGTAGCAGTATTTTATTGGCCCGTACTACTAATAGTTGTGGTCTCGTCCTAGTTAAGGACAAGGGGACGTAATTAAACAAGGAAATCCCTAATTATATGCTTTGTAATGCTTTCTAATGCTGCAATTTAGTAAATAGTATTCTCGCATGCACAGTTGCCTGTGGACAATTATCCATACAGGTTGCTATGATAGACCTTCGGTCTGCTCCCTGGTCTTCAGGGCTTTCTATTGTAAGCAATTCTCTAATAAAGTTCCAATGGCCGCATATGTCTTACACTTATTGGTTATTTGGAGAGTTTTCATTACAGAGGATACATGTAGTAATTCAATAGTTGCTCTGTTCTATACAAATTAAAGGGGCTCTCCAGGAGCATTCTTAAAAAAGGTCATCAATATTAAATTGGTGGTGGTCCGATTCTTGGTATTCCAATGATCTTGTTGAGAGCCACAGGAGCACTAAGAGGGAGTGGTTCTACAAGCTCTCGTCCTTACAAATGGGTGAGAGAGAGCTTGCAGCTTCATTCATGGCCACTTCACAATGTATAAAGCTGGTAAATTTCTGATGCCACATGGGACCTCTTTAGTCAGCTAGTTGTACGGCACCAAAAGTTGTTTCATCCACAATATTGATTATCCAATTAATAAGTTTTTAAAGTTAACCTGTTATCAAATTCATGTTGTGGAACCCTGAGTAGCATGAATCAGGCACTGGCTATTCGATGGCAACTAAGTACAATAAGTTTTACTCTTGTATGTTGCTTTGTTGTAAACATACTTTAAAAGAATTATAATAATTTTCATATTCCACTACACTTTACGATTGTAGGCTTACAATTTATGAGGAAATAGAGGGGACACAAAAGGAAAAATATGTAATTTCCAGCCATCATTATAATAAATTGGGGCATTCAAATACCGCTGAATGAGCCGGTCTCCAGACAGTATCTGTACAAGTATTGATACAAGGTGCTATTAAGCGCATGGAAGGGAGAACAGAGAATAATTACTGTAGTTAGATTAGTGAGGTGAGGTTATAGGACAATCTAAAGAAATGTGTTTTTACGGTATGCTTGAAACTGTGGATAATGGAAATGAACCAGGTTGTCTGGGGTAGCGCATTTCAGAAAACTGGCACAGCACAAGAGAATTCCTGGAGACAGGAATGGGAGGTTTGGATCATAGAGAATGTTAGTCTTAGCTCATTAGCAGAACAGAGAGAATGGGTAGGGTGGTAGACAAAAATGGGGGAGGAGATGTAGGGTGATGCAGAATTGTGGAGAGCTTTGTGGGTAAGAGTTTATATAGGACTCTGTAGCGAATGGGCAAGCAGTACAAAGGTTGGCACAGAGTGGCAGCATCAGCATTAGCCAATCAGGGACTGTATGTCTTGGTTGACCAATCCGAAGTTATGTCTCTGGCCAGCTTCTTCCCAATCTGCTCCGGTTGACCGACAGCTCACTCCCTATTAAAATAAACAGATACCTGTCAGTCAAAGGGAAAAGATGCCCTGTCTCCCACCCCAACGCGCGTTTCAACGTTTACTTCGGGGGGAAGGGGGCGTGACTGGAAGAAGAAAACTATATGCACCTTTTTTACCTTTTTTCATTTGGTTTCATGCTTATTTAAACCTGCAATATTGTTTACATGCACTGATGCACTTTCTAGAAAATTTTCCAGCGGTCATTGCTTACATTATCTAGTTTCCACCTTATGTACACCTACTTTCTGCACTGGAGTACTTTACTAAGGATTTAACATATCAGTGTACAGCCTTAAGCAGTGTTATGAATAAATATTCAATGATATGGCTTTATTACCTAGTAAGATTTAGCAATCTATGGAACTATCTAGATTTTTTTATTATTATTATTATTATTATTATTAAACCAGGAGTGTTTACTGTGTAAAGGAAGGAAAAGGAATGTATAATCAATGTTTTTATTAATTACAAAAATTCATACGATAATTCAGCAATAATAATAAAAGGATGCCTCATGTCATGAAGACAGGCACAATTCCACTACCCACTCCTGGTTTAATATTAAAAAAAAAAAAAAATCTAGATAGTTCCATAGATTGCTTGGAAGTGTCTGATTCATGTAGCTTGTTGTTTGGGCAGCATGAATATGATGACAGTTTCCTTTTAATGATAAAATCTTAGACTCACTTAAAATCATTAACATTATCCATTTCAAATTATCTTTCAGTTCAAACAGATTGATCAGTTAATGTAAAATTGGCTTACGTATTTATTGATTTCTAAAATTCCAAGTCAGGTCTATCTGATTGCAGGAAAGAACCCACATATGCCGTAAAATGAGTCAAGGTGAAAGGTAAAAGGAAGTGAAAAGCAAAACTGTAAGTGTAAGCAATAATCCTAACTGATTCATGGGCTGAGAAGAATGCCTTTATAGATTGTATAGAACTGTGACAACTTTTATTATTCCCCTTGCCATATTCCGGCTGTCCTGCAATGGCAATTTAGTGAGCAGAATTTCTCAATTACTTCTGAATATATTTCAGGACCAAAATTACCCAACACTCATATAACCTTTATAAAAAAAAGTGACTGCTCTTTAACATCAGTATATGATGTAAAGGGTTATTCACAAGTTGTTTAATAGCTACATTTGTAAAAACAAGCAACTTTGTAATTTATCTCCTAATACAAATTCTTTTTATCCACATAACACAGGTATTTCTACTTTTAAGGCTAGGGTCACAAGTGCGTAAATTCTCTCATCTGGGAGAATTGGATCAATTATGTGAATCAGACTCTGCTCAAACTTTGATCAAAGTGTGAGCATATTGTGATCTGTTTCTCTCGGTTGCAATTACAATTCTCCATCTTCTCCATTCTGTCAGTCCGTGGAAATCTAACTGCACTCTAATGTCATCCGAGTGCAGTCCAATGTTTTCAGCAGACTTATTGACTTGCATGGGCGATCCGAATACCGGATCAAACTCTGGCATGCAGCGATTCTTTCCCTACGAGGAAAAAAATGGGCCACGTGTACGGCCTCATAGAACGACTTGGGTCGAGAGCAATCCGTCAAAACAATAGATAGCACTTGTTCAATTATTACGGTTGTCTGCACGAGACCTAATGCGCATCGGTACCTGCCATAGGTCAAGTCTATCAGCAGTGGCCGGTCTCCCAGGCAAGGAGGGCAATGCTTACAAGCTCTTTGCTAAAGTTGAGTTGATAGCTGAATCTTGCCAGCTTTAGTGCCCTTGTGCTCCTTTGATGCAGAAGAAGCAGACTGGAGAGGGCACAGTTCTGGCCTGTGACACCAGCATGCCAAAGGTCTGAACTGTCAGTCAACCAGCAGTGCACCACCCACCGGCAATCAGAAAGTCGGGATGCTGGGAGCGCTTCTGATTGTGACCTAGAGCCAATCCCAGTAATCATTGCAACTGAACATCTCTATGTTTTTGACAGGGGTTTTCCCATATTTTAAAAGGAATTTAAAGAGATTATCTAACTTATAAATGTTGTTTAAAAACAGCTTCATTTGTCATAAAACATCTTCCCCAGGGCTCCCTTTCTTTTTTTTAAATGCAGCCAACACATGAACTCTGGGGCCACTACCGACATTACTGCTCAGTGATTGGAGCCATGATACCAGTAATACGCCACGTGACAAATTCAGGCATAGATTGGCTCCAGACCTCACGTGATGGCCCATTGTATACAAAGGCGCAGAGCGCCACACGAGGCTCAGAGCTAGATCAGCCAAGGAAAGAATTGGTGGAGGCTGTTTTTTTTTGTTTTTTAATATTACCCACAGCTGTTTTCAAAAGCTATTTATCAGATGAGTAACTCTATTGAGGACAGTATAATTTGCAGATCTACTTAAGGGTAAAATCATAAGGGGCATATTTTTTGCAGACATTTCTGAGAATGACCCAGTTGTCAGAGCCAGGTCTGCTGAAAGCTACCAACATGATTCTATCACAGTCCTGTTCACATGTTGGGAATTGGGGCATAATTGTCAGAAATTGACATGCTGTTTATATTTTTTTTTATATTTTGCTTTTATTTCAGCTTTAAGAAAATATATTTTGCGTAAAACGCCCCAAAATTCTGGGTAAAAAACATCAACTCAAGGGGAATGACAGTTAAAAGAAAAAGGAGCATCAGTCTAAGCAAAACTCAGACTTTGGGCTCAGGCGTCTAATTATGTATGTACTCCTGATGAAGCTATAGAGGAGAAACGCGTAGAGATTTGGTATACTATGTATTGTGATAGGATGTATGTTTGAAAAGACTAAAGTCTTGCAAATCAATATCAGTTTGCTGTTGTAATGTATGGACAGATTTTCCATTCCTGTGATCGTATAGAAATGCTCCTGTTTGCATTAAGAAATGGATAGCGTTCAGATATGTAAAGAAGAACTAATGCCACATTCATATAAGAAAATAAACTCTTTGAATTTTCTTTCTAGTAGTCATTCTGTTGAGCAATAATACTAGAATTCTAGAGAATGAGCAGGTGAAAGCTCAGTCATTGTTGTGTAGCACACCCTGTGTGTAAATAAGACCTTCCAGGATGTTGTGTCCTTTCTCATTGTTTCTTTGGACACAGATTACTTCTCTCACCAAACTCACTTATTCTAAGTGTATAATCTTGTATTCTGTATTATTACGTTATCTTATCATAAGTCTCCACTAAATGGTGTATTTTGTGTATCCTGTATACATGGAGTAGGAATAGGAGAGTACACAAAGTAAAAGGCTTCTCTCACGCAGCTGTCATGAATACATTTTAGCATCCCGGAACATGACTGTAATACTTGGGCCATCCCTGAATCAATCGTAGATCACCATAGACGTGTTCACAAAAATGTAAGGAAAAGCCCATATTTCAGATACCTTTTCAGCATTTTGTGATGAGTATTACACCCACTGATCTATTGCAGTGCTTTGTTGTCACGGGGCTACCGCAACGGAGCGGAGCCAGAAGACCGCAGCGTCTGGCTGCTCCTACTCCGCCACTTCTCCGGTTTATTAAATGTGTTTATTTCTTCCAGCAGAACGGGGTCAATCAGCCATATCGGAAATTCCTGTGTTTAGCTGTGCTCGGTTAGCCACTCCTTTTCCCTATATAATCTGGGCTCTATTACTAATCCCGTCAGAGTTAGCTCTTGCTTCATGGCCATAGGAGAGAAGTTGGCTTGAGAAGGAGTGCTGGAGAAGTTATAAGCGACTGTTTGGTTTGTATGCTTGGTAATCCCTTATCTTTTACTGTTTTGCTTTCTTCCCCTTTCAGCACACCCTGGTGGATTCCTCTGTTATATGTGAGTGAATATTTTGTGTGTGGGGATTTTCAGTTTACCCTTGTCTTTGTTGCCCTGTTTGTCAGATTGGTGTACTGCAGAGCACAGTAGCGCCCCCGCTTTCCTAGGTGGGGGAAGGGGACAGACGAAGGGCTAACTTAGGAGATAAGGCAAGGGCAGAGGCCCCGGCATCTTTGCCATCTGAAGCATCCCGGGAACAGGGCAAACTAGGAATGGAGCCCCTGGTCCCAAGTCACTCGACAGTTGTGTTGTTAAATTGGAATATCTGATTGACACATGCACTGGTGCACATTACCATTTGGTGACAGCATTCCTGATTACATCTTTAGCTGAGTATTAACTAATATCTTCTCCTGATGAAGCTATTGTTGAGAAACGCGTCGAGTCTTAGCACTCTAATATGCCTTAAGATTCAGCATATTATGACTTTAGTACACTATTTTGAAACAGAGCAGAACAGAGTGTTGTCTGTAGTATACTGTTGTTTTTTGCATACTATTTTGGAACAGATCATATATTACCCTTACTGGAGAAAATATTTTCTTTCCCTAGATATGCTGCCTATGAAATATATTAACAAAATTGTGTGTGGATAATTATCCTAATATTACACAGGCTGGCTTGGATTTTAGCTGCACTATGTGTGGGCTCAACCTAGAGATGACCATAAATGCTATGGTCGGTCAGATGCTCATTTGGTGGCAGTTAGCTTTTTCTCTTGACGACTTTCCTAATGAGGAGTCTTACAAAGCTGCTGCCAGACATCTCTGACATCGGATTATTTCCCGACTGCCTGATCCTTCTTTTCCCTGACACCTCCCATCAGGGTAGAGTAGGGAGCCCCTATTGCATGATACTTCCTTAGTCAGTCCCACCGAAATTGGTGGGTTTGTCTGACATTGACGTAGTGTGTACGGCTAGCTTTATTCACAGCATTTTATTTTCTCTTTTCACACAGCTTGTCATCTGAATTTTTTGTATCCGGTAGTTGTGAACTTTGCTTCAGTAAACAAGTAGTGATAAGGCATAAGCAAAAAAAAAGCATTGGGTGGAGAAATCAGATTATTGTGAGGAGTGACTATTCATATAATTTGATGATTTGCCAAAATATAGTTGAATATCATGGATATAAATGTTGAGGTTAATTTACAGTAAAATATTACTTTTTTAATTTTGAAATTATTAAAAAGAAGTCCATTGTTGTTGTGCCACTGTGCCTATGGAGTGGTGTGACCTGGAGTTGGGGGAGCTTTGCCTTGCCACATGGGTCAGGTGTTGTAGAGCACTTGGGTCGTTCCTCCTGCTGGTGTGGTATCACTTCGATGGTTGTCCTTTAATAGTGGGGACTCACCAGGAGGTTTGTCGTGACGTGGCAGTGGGCTTCATATATTTTGCTCATAATGTGAACTTGGAACCTCATGTTCAGTTTTTACATTTTTGCCTAGAAGCAGTAGCTGAATGTGTAAGCTTTGGATGTGCGGTGTATGCTGGTTTGTCTACAACTATGATAGACTAGGGATTGACAAAAAGCATGCAGTTTTATTGCATTTTTTTATGGTCACCTTGTGATGTTGTTAAACTACGCTACATTATTTAAGCTGGTGAACTGTCTCTGTCTGAATCTTTATTGTGGTTTCCCTGAAGAAGAGATGCGTAGAGCCTAGAAATGCGTTGGGAATAAACTACACTCTATTTCTATTCATCTGAATCCTACTAATTCTTCACCAGCAGCGCAGCACACTCGCATTTCTCCTTTTTAGTGTATTGTTGTCTACTGTAATTACATCTTATCAGCTGCACATCAATTGTACCTGTTTAGATTCACCATGCTGTTTGTGTGCAGTGATCGAACATTTAATCATTAGTGATCTGTTCTCTTGCTCCAGTCATTGATAATATGATGTTGGTGCAACTTGTAGGAGAACCATTGTGTAAAACGCTAGATGAACGGGGTGCAGTTATTCTGGTATAAGGAGCAGTGGTGAAACTGCTGTCAGGGACCTGAGAATCAGAAAACTCCAATTGTCTGTCTCTGTAATGCAGGTGCTGTTTTTCTGGCTATGACTTGGTTACACAGCTGACAAGTGTGCAAGGTAGAGGAATGTAGAAATACCTGCTGCTCACAGGATCAGATACTACTCCCTCCCACTATAGTGTCAGGTGCCTTGTCACTTACACCCACTAACTGGCAGATGACATGCCCCGAGTCTATTCCCCTGAAGTAACTGTGCATTTGTTCAAATTGAGATAATCTATTCATGTTGTGTACAGAAGCAAGTACTGGGTCATAGCAGACATTTATTTTACTTGTGGTCCGATCACACGCTCGGCCCCAGTGTTCTGTAAAACAGTAGAGCTGCCAGTCTCCTCTGATGGCGGCTTATCTCAGGGAGAACAAAAGGACTGGCAGGCCAAATTCAATCATGTTGGATACGTCTGTCCCATAAATCATCTGTCAGGTGTAGAGTCAGGATATCGGCGGTCCGATCACACGCTCGGCCCCAGTGTTCTCTACTACAGTAGAGCTGCCAATCTTCTCTGGTGGTGGCTTATCTCAGGGAGAACAAAAGGACCGGCAGGCGAAATTCAAACTTGTTGGATATGTCTGTCCCATAAATCATCTGTCAGGTGTAGAGTCAGGATATTGGACAGTTCGATCACATTCTCAGCCCCAATGTTCTCTACTACAGTAGAGCTGCCAATCTTCTCTGGTGGCGGCTTATCTTAGGGAGAACAAAAGGACTGGCAAGCCAAATTCACACATGTTGGATACGTCTGTCCCATAAATCATCTGTCAGGTGTAGAGTCAGGATATCTGACAGTCCGATCACACGCTCGGCCCCAGTGTTCTCTACTACAGTAGAGCTGCCAATCTTCTCTGGTGGCGGCTTATCTCAGGGAGAACAAAAGGATTGGCAGGCCAAATTCAAACATGTTGGATATGTCTGTTCCATAAATCATCTGTCAGGTTTAGAGTCAGGATATCGGACGGTCCGATCACATGCTCGGCCCCAGTGTTCTCTACTACAGTAGAGCTGCCAATCTTCTCTGGTGGCGGCTTATCTTAGGGAGAACAAAAGGACTGGCAGGGCAAATTCAAACATGTTGGATACGTCTGTCCCCTAAACCATTGGTCGGGTTGAGAGTCAGGAGGCCTCCATATACATTAGACTGTCGGCTGATCTCGTTGATATTGGTGGGCTCGCTTCACATTAGTCTAACATGTATGTTCTTACAAGAAAAATCTTTAGTGGGCTTTCAACTACATTTCACCCCAAAAAAGAATGTTTTAGTTGACATCATCTGTTTTCATTAACTTCACACTAATGATATGGTACCTAGCTTTATTTTTATTTGAGAATTTCAAGTCACTTCCCCTTAATTTTCCTTATAAATTAGCAACTGCAGAAAAAATGGAACAAAGCAGGTTTGCAAAGCGTGGAGTGATTCTGCACGGCCTCTGAACCACCGTACGCATATTGTAATATACACGGAAATGTCCTTTGTACCTCTGAGAATAGTGGATGATAGGTCTATTTACAGAGAACAAGTGCACACATAGAGAACAGTAAGATTGCATGTAATACTAATAACCCCTTGATCAAGTACTCTACCCGAAAATTCCTAATAAAACTACAAAACTGGCAGACAATAGCATTTAGGGTATCTAATCCGTCTCTAGTAATGGTATTCCAAACGTGGTTGATTTTCTGCCAAATTACCAGTGTACTTAGTTATGTGCACTTTTTGTATTGACTAAATCCACCAATGAAAGCATAACCAAATATTTGCACTAGTTGTAATATATGAAAGATACATATTGATGAAGATGTGAAATGTCACATTGTTCAAAGAAAGCACCCAAGCACCAACTGATTCTTTTTAAGTGACGGTGACCACTGAAAGCAATCTTCTGATGGTATTTTTGTCTCTTTTCTATTCCTTTGCTGCATTTAATTTGTTATATGAAGTTTTTTTTATACCTGTTATTGTCTTCTGCCGTTGTCTCCTGTCTATCACATCCATTCTCCTTCTTAGCATATATTCACATTAGACATTTTCCAGTTTATTGTGTTTCCATGTTTCAACTGCTTACTACCTCCCCATCTCTGCTCTTTCATGTCCTCATATTTGCTGCAATATTTGTTTCTTTGGTTTCCTCAGACATTTAAACCCGGTGCTCCATCTCATCTTTTAAATCCCTTTTAAAGATTCTGCTTTTTTTGTGTCTTCCCTACCTTAGAAAATAAATCTGTCAGCAGATTTTTGCTACCTTATCTGAGAAAGTGTGCCAGGAACAAGTACAATAATGTCTTAATAAAACTTTAATTTTATTCAATAAATGTAAAAATGATAAACGGTACAGTTTAAGCAAAAATCCAAATAGCAGGCACAAACAGCAAAGAAAATTGGTGGGTGAGCTAATCAAAAACCCCTGACAAAGCTGTGGTGAAACACGTGTTGGGTCTCTTGGTGGGTGAGCTAATCGAAAACCCCTGATGAAGCTGTGGTGAAACATGTGTGGTGGGTGAGCTGATCGTACCTATGTATCACTGATTTTGCTGTCTGTACTGTTGTGAATTCCGTTCTTGGGCTCCATCCTGTGGTTGCGAATGGTATTTTTGGGAGTTCTGCTCTTGGGCTCCCTCTGGTGGTTTCAAGTGGAACTTAGCAGCTGCGTTCACTAATCGGTTTCCTGGCCTTGTTATTTAACTGGGCTTTTGGCTTTAGTGGATGCCAGCTGTCAATGTATTTCCTGTGGATTCAGTCCTTTCCTGGAAGTTCTCTGTTGGCCAGTCCATTTTCAGCTTAAGATAAGTCTGCTACTTTTTGGGTGTTTCCCTGCTTATGACCTTCTGTTCAGTTCAATTTATGTCTCTTTTGTCCAGCTTGTCATTATGAAATATTCCGGCTAGTTGGAAGCTCTGGGGTCGCAGATTTGCCCCTCCACACCGTGAGTCGGTGTGGTGGTTATTTTTGTAAACTCTGCGTGGACTTTTAGTTTTTATACTGACCGCACAGCAACCTATCCTATCTCTGTCTATTTAGATAGTAGTGGCCTCCTTTGCTAAAAAATCTAGTTTCATTTCTGAGTTTGTCATTTCCCTCTCCACTCACCGTCAGTATTTGTGGGGGGCTATCTTCCTTTGGGGGTTTCTCTGAGGCGAGATAGCTTTCCGTTTCCATCTTTAGGGGTAGCTAGTTCTTAGGCTGTGCAGAGGCGTCTAGGCAGAGTTAGGTACGCTCCACGGCTATTTCTAGTGTTGGTGTTAGGAGTAGGGATTGCGGTCAGTAAAGTTACCACCTCCTAAGAGCTAGTCCTATTTTTGTTTTACCCACCAGGTCATTTCAGTGCTGCTCCGTAGTGAGTCCATGATTGGTTTTGCTCACCAGGTCATCTCAGTACCGCTCCGTACCCACCAGGTCATAACACTGTACACTGGATGTAATGCCCTATTGTACTTCTCATTTATCATTATTACACTACTATTACTGATATCGTTTTTTGAAGGGGATTCACTTGACAACTCTGCTATACCGTAATAATCTGCTATACTCCAGACTATCTGTGCATGCTTAAAGGCAACATTGGATTAGCCAGTCGATATGTGATATTACCCAATGCTGATTTGTATCTGGTACACCCATATTTACATAGATTCATGAATTATGTCAATTCACCTTTTCTATTAGCTCCCCCACCTTTTTCTTTTTGGTTGTAAACTTACTCCTGTGCCATATGGGGGACTTTACTAAAAAAATAACCATGGGTCATTTGAGATTTATTTGATACCTTATCTGAGAGCATCAGGACATGACTACGGGCACTTAAAAAAACCTAGCAACCAGAGTATATTTAACCATAATTCTTTTTTTATCATATAAAATCTGAACAAAGTTAAAATAAAAACACAATGCTGCTAGGGAATATGGGGATCAACACTCAATTAAGCAAAATTATAACCTTCTATATTCTGCTTTAGTGGTTTTTAACAATCAGCATAGAATTGCAGTAATCTTTAGTATCTTTAGTACATGCAAACTACATATTTTCATATATTTATACATGAAGAGAATGACAGCCAGTTAGAAAGTGGCAAGTGCACTGTATAACAGTCAAAATTGTGACTATAAGAACACAATATAATACATGATTGATCATTATCTAGATGTTATAAAGTGACATGGGCATCAGTCTTTTAAGTTTTTTGTGTTTTTCCCACCTAGTGTGGACCCACTAGCAGGGCCGCGTTTGGCACAGGACAACCAGGCAGATGCCTAGGGCCCCCACCTACAAGGGGGCCCCTGCATCTGCAACCCCTGTATGAAGTGCCCAGAGAGTGTTCAGCAGTGAATAATGCTGTGCATTGCTTTGTAGTCTCAGAGCGTCTCTCCTAAACCCCCCTTGAGACCTCCTCAGTGCAGTGATTTACTCACTGTGGTCCCAGAGTTCTGTGCTGTTTGCTGTAGGATCAGGTTTCACAGTCACATACAGCAGCCATCAGCATAGGCTCTGACCAGTCACTGAATAACTGCTTGTAATCTGACAGGGCGACCTCCTGTCACTACTGTCTGGATGACACAAGACAGGAATATTGTCTGCTGAATCAGGGTATTTATTATATAGAAATAAATGAATTCCCACGTGAAACAATAAGGGTAAACTATACACATATATAATACAGGTGTGCATAGGAATCAGCGTTTTTGGTGCATTTTTTTTCTGCAGCCAAAGCCTGCTCTCTTGGCAGTAAAAACACTGCTTTCACAACACCCTTTTTTTAGGGTATGTGCAGAGGATCCGGAAATGGCAGCCCTTTGGATGCAGTGGTCATGTGCTGCGTCCAAAGTGCTGCCATCTTTTGAACACTGGTGATTCCGCGTGTGTTCATTGATCTGTGCGGAATCCCTGCGTCCTATACATTGCAGGGGTGAGATTTCTCTTGTGGAGACTCGCGTCTAAGCCATATAAATTGACATGCTGGGGTCTGAAGAGACGCGCCGCATGTCCGTCTCTGCGGGTGAGGTGCGGGTGTCAGTGCACGCATAGTAGAGATGGAATTTCTTGACATCCCATCCACTATTACTGTAACATCTGGCTGCTGCGGGTTGGACGCTGCACAAGTACACAGCAGCCGACCCGCAGCGTTTACTGACTGTGGGCACATACCCTTAGAGCTTTTGCTGTTTGTTTTTTACAGTATGCATTTTGTCTACAGTAAATGTTTAATAAAGTTAGTGTTATTCACAAAAAACGCAGTGAAAAACAACGTTGCAACATTTGCAGCATTTTAAAAAAAATTTCATTGCTTTCTACGGGTGGAAAAAATTGCTGAAAGCGACACGCTGCAGATTTAAAAAACGCTGCAGTTGTGAAATTCAGTCGGGAAAATAAAAGGGTGTGCAGGAGAATTCTGAACATCGCAGTTTTTGCTTGTGCTGTAAAATGCTGTAAACTTCTTATTTGCAGAAGAAAAAGCTGCAAAATTCTGCATATGAACATGGCGAAAAGCTGCTTTTCAAAGTGCCAGCAAAACATCTCCTGCATGCGCTTGTTTGTTTTCTGACTGGATTTCAGAACTGTAGTGCTTTTGAAATCTGTAGCGGTCACTTCTTTCAGTGTGTTCTCACCCGTAGAAAGCAATGAAAGGATAAAAAAGAATAAAAAAGCTGCAACGGCATTTTTCGCTGCAATATTTTAAGTGGTTTTGGTGAATTAAACGATTAGGTCTCGTTCACATGTTTAGTACTTCACATCAGTATTTGTAATGCAGAAACAGCAGTGGAACAATGAGGCTATGTGCACACGTTGCGGAATCTGCCGTGGATTTTTCCATGCAGATTCCTAAAAATCTGCAAGTAAAACGCAGAATTCCCGCGTTTTTTGTGCGGATTTCACCTGCGTTTTTACACCTGCGGATTCCTATTATGGAGCAGGTGTAAAATGCTGCGAAATCTGCACAAAGAATTGACATGCTGCAGAAAATACAACGCACCGTTTCCGCGCGGTATTTTCCGCAGCATGTGTACGGCGGATTTTGTTTTCCATACGTTTACATGGTACTGTACAGAGCATGGAAAACAGCTGCAGATCCACAGCAAAATCCGCGGCGTGTGCACATAGCCTGAGAAACATGTCACCACTAAGGTATTTCTCACCCTCCTGGTTTTGGCTGACACATACTGATGTGAAATACTGACCAAATACTGATCGTATGAACGTGGCCTTAAACATACTGTAGACAAAGCAAACATCCTCACTCCAAAAAAAGGCTGAAAAAAGTGTGAAGAACACCACAAAACAAGCTGAAAAACAGGTGCTTTGAACGCAACATTTTTACTGCTAATAGAAAAGGTTTTGGCTACTGAAGAAAATGCTGCATGTGAACATAGTCTTACTCTGAAACGCTATGTCTATCTGTGGTGTTACATAGGACTGCGTGTGATATACACTCACTGGCCACTTTATTAGGTACACCATGCTAGTAACGGGTTGGACCCCTTTTGCCTTCAGAACTGCCTCAATTCTTCGTGGCATAGATTCAACAAGGTGCTGGAAGCATTCCTCAGAGATTTTGGTCCATATTGACATGATGGCATCACACAGTTGCCGCAGATTTGTCGGCTGCACATCCCTGATGCGAATCTCCCGTTCCACCACATCCCAAAGATTTCATGTTGTTTACGCCAAATTCTGACCCTACCATCTGAATGTCGCAGCAGAAATCGAGACTCATCAGACCAAGCAACGTTTTTCCAATCTTCTACTGTCCAATTTCGATGAGCTTGTGCAAATTGTAGCCTCAGTTTCCTGTTCTTAGCTGAAAGGAGTGGTACCCGGTGTGGTCTTCTGCTGCTGTAGCCCATCTACCTCAAAGTTCGATGCACTGTGCATTCAGAGATGCTCTTAGGCCTACCTTGGTTGTAACGGGTGGCGATTTGAGTCACTGTTGCCTTTCTATCAGCTCGAACCAGTCTGCCCATTCTCCTCTGACCTCTGGCATCAACAAGGCATTTCCGCCCACAGAACTGCCGCTCACTGGATTTTTTTTCTTTTTCGGACCATTCTCTGTAAACCCTAGAGATGGTTGTGCGTGAAAATCCCAGTAGATCAGCAGTTTCTGAAATACTCAGACCAGCCCTTCTGGCACCAACAACCATGCCACGTTCAAAGGCACTCAAATCACCTTTCTTCCCCATACTGATGCTCGGTTTGAACTGCAGGAGATTGTCTTGACCATGTCTACATGCCTAAATGCACTGAGTTGCCGCCATGTGATTGGCTGATTAGAAATTAAGTGTTAACAAGAAGTTGGACAGGTGTACCTAATAAAGTGGCCAGTGAGTGTATACTAAATTATCTGTACTCAGAGAGTTATCACTGTATTATCTGTGGTGTTAAAAAAAAAATTAAGAGGGGGTTGGGGGCAACTCTTTGTCTTGGGGCTTGGGCCCCCAATCTTTTCTGACCCTAGCAACGCCCCTGCATACAGCTAATAGTGGCAGACCTGTTGGCTGATATAAGGCCCCTAAAAATGGGGGCCACAGTATGAGCACTGGCTCCAGGCCCCTCCACCAACTGTATCCGCATCCTGCTCATGTAGTGAAAATAAAATATTTGTGTGATCTTGCAATGTTATCATTTGGGGCCCCACTTTAAATTTTTGCCTTGGGCCCCACTTTGTCTAAAACCGGCCCTGCCCACTAGACTGGCATCACAGTCGAAAGCATTAAAAACCTATGCTGTCACATTTGTTCACACATTTTTATAGGTCATTGCATCAATGGGTTCCATCAGGATCCATTGTCAAAATTGATTAAGAGACCTATGTGTCAATGATCCTGTCAATAGTGTGAACTGATGTCTGCTGTTACAAGGAGATCTATGATATCCCTTTTTTTCTCTTGTTTCTGGTTATAAATGCACAGGAGACGGCATTATTCTGCCCAATGGTGGGATTGGAAATCTGCCAGAATAGCATTTATCATTAGAAAAATCTCATTTAAAGTACCACTCCTGCATTTTTACTGCAGAGCTGGAGTAGTGCTTCTAATCTAAGGTCCCTGCACTTAGTCTTATATTACCAGCCTCCATCTTCAGCTCTTCCTGACACTGCTCCAGTCCCGCGCCGCCATCTTTAGACTGCGACTTCTGACTGACCGTAAGTCAGAAGTAACTGTTACCTGTCACAAGCTCTCAGTGCAAGTCTATGGGGCTAGAATGAGGCCAGAACGAGGCTCTCATAGACTTGCATTGAAGTCACCTTCGGCTTGCTCCAGCAAACACTGGAATGATCCGGTAGGTGAAAAAACTGCTGGAGGCTGACAGGATCGGCGCGGATTTACAACGAAGACGATAGCAGGTAAGTATAAGACTGAAAACAGGGACCTTAGCATTGAAGCACCATTCCAGTAATGCAATAAAAATGCTGGAGTGGTGCTTTCATTTAAAATAAACCTGTCAGAAACTCCTACCACCACCCAAGCTATTTACAGTATATGATAGTGTAGTCATTGAAAAGTGATCCAGTCACTCCCTCCATGACCCTAAAGTGCTGGGGCAACATGAACTCACAATATAAAGTTTAGTAAACATCAGTCTGTAAGTGCTTTAGGCCATGACAATGCTCTTCCAACTACTTAATGTCATTGTCAGGATTCCTGTTGTCCTTCTACAGTTTTACCAGTAATGGCTGCTATTGTTCACCTTGATAATTATGCTGCAATTCCACTCCTTACCACTGGAGGCTGTTGTTGTTTTCTGTAATTGCCCTTTACTAAGATGGCAGATTGTGATCCTGAGGAATCTATCTTGTTTCCTGTTTTGGCCTACTTAAAGCCCCATGTATCCCTCACTCCTTGCTTGAATATTGTGTCTAGCTGTTAGCCTACTTCAAGTCTCCAGCTTCTGAACTGTCTTACTCAGACTTTCTCGTTCATCTCCGGATTGTTTCCTTAAACCCTTTGCAATCTCCGAGAACATCTATTACCACTTGATGTTCCTGCTCGTGGTCCTTCGACAGCGTCGGATTCGAGCACCTTGGGCCCACCAGAGAAAATCGTTCTTGGGGCCTACTATGTAGCTACATAGAAATAAATACAAGACCACCAATTGTATGGTAAAACACGCTAATATCATGGTATAATATAAAGTAGTACATGTCTTAATTATGTAGCAGGGGTTGGGGTAGCCCCCCTCATAGAATATAATGTATCCCCCTCATAGTATATAAAGTAGCCCCCTAATATAGTATAATGTAGCCCCCTCATAGCAAATAATGCAGTCCCACATAGAATATAATGTAGCCCCCCATAGAATATAATGCAACCAGCCTCAAAGTATAATGCAGCCCCCATAGGGTATAATGAAGCCCCCTTAGAGTATAGTGCATCCCCCTCATAAGGTATAATACAGCCCCCCATAGAAATATAATGTAGCCCCCTCATAGGGTATAATGCAGCCCCCTTCAAATAGTATAATACAGCCCCCCACAGAATATAATGTAGCCCCCTCAGAGAATAATGCAGCCCCCTCATAAGGTATAATGCAGCCCATTCTTGGAATATAATGCAGCCCCCCACAGAATATAATGTAGCCCCCTAATAGGGTATCATGCTGGCCTCCTCATAGGGTATTGTGCTGCCCCTCATAGGGTATCATGCTCACCCTCATAGGATATCATGCTGCCCCCCTCATAGGGTATTATGCTGCCCCCCTCAAAGGGTATCACGCTGCCACCTCATAGGGTATCAGACTGCCCCCTCTCATACTGTAAGTTATCATGTTGCTCACCCCATAGGGTATCATGCAGCTCCCCCCATAGGGTATCATGCAGCTCCCCCATTGGGTATCATGCAGCTCCCCCATTGGGTATCATGCAGCTCACCCCCATAGAGTATCATGCAGCTCACCCCCCATAGGGTATCATGCAGCTCACCCCCTCCATAGGGTATCATGCAGCTCACCCCCTCCATAGGGTATCATGCAGCTCACTCTCCATAGGGTATCATGCAGCTCACCCCCCATAGAGCATCATGCAGCTCATCCCCCCATAAGGTATCATGCACCTCATCCCTCCATAGGGTATCATGCAGCTCACCTCCCATTAGGGCATCATGCAGCTCACCCTCCCCATAGGGTATCATGCAGCTCACCCCCATAGGGCATCTTGCAGCTTACTCCCCCATAGGGCATCATGCAGATCACCCCCATAGGGCATCATGCAGCTCACCCTCCCATAGGGTATCATGCAGCTCACCCTCCCATTAGGGCATCATGCAGCTCACCCTCCCCATAGGGTATCATGCAGCTCACCCCCATAGGGCATCTTGCAGCTTACTCCCCCATAGGGCATCGTGCAGATCACCCCCATAGGGCATCATGCAGCTCACCCTCCCCATAGGATATCATGCAGCTCACCCCCATAGGGCATCATGCAGCTTACCCCCCCATAGGGCATCATGCAGCTCACCCTCCTCATAGGGTATCATGCAGCTCACCCCCCATAGAGCATCATGCTGCTCACCCTCCCCATAAGGCATCATGCAGCTCATCCCCCATAGGGTATCATGCAGCTTACCCCTCCATAGGGTATCATGCAGCTCACCCCCCCTTAGGGCATCATGCAGCTCACTCTCCCCATAGGGTATCATGCAGCTCACCCCCATAGGGCATCATGCAGCTTACCTCACCATAAGGCATCATGCAGCTCACCCCCCATAGGGTATCATGTAGCTCACCCACATATGGCATCATGCAGCTTACCTCCCATAGGGCATCATGCAGATCACCCCCATAGGACATCATGCAGCTCAACCCCCCAGGTTATCATGCAGCTCACCCCCCTTAGGGCATCATGCAGCTCACCCTCCCCATAGGGTATCATGTAGCTCACCCCCATATGGCATCATGCAGCTTACCCCCCATAGGGCATCATGCAGCTCACCCCCCCATAGGGCATCATGCAGCTCACCCCCCATAGGGCATCATGCAGCGCACCCTCCCCATAGGGTATAATGCAGTTCAACCTCCATAGGGTATCATGCAGCTCACCCCCCATAGGGTATCATGCAGCTCCCCCCATACAACGAGGACTCCCTGATATTAAAAAATATTAAAACACAATACTCACCTCTCCTCCTCGCTCCCACCCTGATTCCAGCAGCGGCTCTTCTCCGATGTCAGGAGCTTTGCTGCAGTCGGCCTCGCACACATCAGGTACACGATAAAGTGACATCATCGTGCACCCGCTGTGTGTCAGAGGCGAGGGGAATGATGGGAGAGGGAGCGTCATCTGACGCTTTCTCCTCCATTAACGCAGTGCTGGCGCCGGGACCTCCTGGCTTACGGTCCCATCGCGGACGTGGGGGCCCTGGTCTGCAGGCCCTGATAGCGGGCAGTGTTTAGCCGCAGCTTGCGGCAAACACTGCCCGCTATTAAAGTGAAGTGAAGTCACTCCTCTCCACGCCCATGGAGACATGGGGAAGCGTGAATATTCATTTCACTTTAGCAGCGGGAACAGGCTTAGGCTTCCTCTCACCCGCTGCTGCTCCGCTGGCACTGGGAGCCCATAGAAGCTGCGTGGCGTGCCGCTATTAGCAACACACCACTGGCTAGGGGCCCCTGGAGCAGCAGGGGCCCTAGGCAGCTGCTGGCACTGTATGCCATCAGGTGTCAGGGCCTGGGCCCACCGGAGAATCCTCCGGTTCTCCGGTGGTGCAGTACGTCCCTGTCCTCGGCCACTGATTTCCAGCAGTGCTACACCAGTACCGTAACACTCATCCTGTATTACCTGCTTCGCACCACCTTTCTCTGATTGCCAGGTCTTTGGCTGTGTGCCAGATCAAACAACCCGCAAATCAACCAAAGGCAGGGAATTCAGGATGGCAGGATGACCATGAACTGCTGGAAGTCACAGCCCAAAACACTCACTAATATTTGCATAGTGAACATCAAAATGCAATTTGTCCCTGCTGGAGGAGTATCGTTTTGGGGTCATAAGGGGATCAACTGGCTTATCTGTTATAGGCTATCTGTCAGTAGGATCAACCCTCCTAAGTCGTCTATATGGGCCCCACATGCCCTTGTTCAATATACCTGTATTCTGTGGTTTCATGGTCTCACCTATATCATATCTATTTTAGAGTGTGTTTTTTGTTTTTATTGAGAGTTTTTGCGCTTTTAATATTATTAATAAAAGTAATTTTTTAGGGGTCTAACTTCTCTATGGTTCCAATGATATTGAGTCCCTGCATCTTATCAAATATTTATGTTTTTTTCTTAATCCGAATATCTCTAGAGTTGGTTCTTAAGAATAATCTACCCCACATTACAAACTTCCATTGCTCACGCAGGAGTTTCTGGTCCATCCGGTTTATCTAGATTTTACTTCTTTGGCAACGCTGCTCCCAATCTCATATAATAGAAAGTAGATGCGCCTTTATGATGTAGGATTGTTTCATTGCTACATTAGTCATCTTGTTTGGCAACTGAAGCAGAATCCTCACTGATCATATACGGTCACTGATTTGCTATTTAACCAATTCTCTTATGTTTACTGACAATTAAAAAACAAAAACTGAAGGATCATCTTCCATAAGGTATGTGCACAACTGTTTTTTTATGTAAAAAAAGACTTTTCCAGCATTGTGTCTGTGTTCTTGCTTTAAAAAGTTTTCTTCATTATTGAGTAAAAAAAAAATCCAAACAATTCCAGTAAAAATAAGCCTTAAAAAGGCTGGAAAATGCTCATGAAAACCACCGTCAATGAAAATGTTAATGCAGCGCTCAGGAAATGACCAAAAACCACTAAAAAAGTGGGGTAAAAAACCCCGCTGGCTTTCCCCAAAGTGTTTTCCTTGTGATAAAGGTGACGGGTTCACCCGCCTGGAAAAGATGTTTTGTGGTCATACACCTATTGAGGCTTACTTGCCTTGGTGTAGATGTTGAAGCCATCCATTAAGCTTTTGTAATACGTTTTAGCAGCTTATAATATAGATTTTTTTTTAATTCGCAGTCAGCTCTGTATGAGATTTATTAGGCTAAATGCTCCAGTTTTTAGATAGAAAAAAAAATCATAAATTAAAAATGTCAAAATGTGTTACTTTTTTAGATTCTAACCCGCTGTCTTCACTTTACTAAAAAAAAGAGCAGGTCTTAGTGTTAGGGTCCACAGGTTTAGGGAGAACCTGTCATAAGATCAAAAGTGGACAGTTTTTAGTCTTTTTTATTTTTGCAGCTCCCATGGTATCCTGTTTTTTCTTTTTTATATAGAGATATAGGCCTTTTTATTCTGTGTCCAGTTCTGGGCACCACATTTTAAAAAAGACAACAAACAGGAACAAGTTCAGAGAAGAGCGACCAGAATGGCGACCGGTCTGCCAGCCATGTCCTATGAGGAACGGTTACAGGATTTAGGAATGTTTAGCTTGCAAAAAAGAAGGCTAAGAGGAGAATTAATAGCTGTCTACAAATATCTCAAGGGCGGTCACATTGTAGAAGGATCATCTTTATTCTCATTTGTACAAGGGAAGACTAGAAGCAATGGGATGAAACTGAATGGGAGCAGACACAGATTAAATATTAGAAAAAACATCTTGACAGTGAGGGTGATCAATGAGTGGAACAGGCTGCCACGAGAGGTGGTGAGTTCTCCTACAATGGAAGTCTTCATACAGAGGCTGGACAGACATCTGTCTGGGATGATTTAGTGAATCTTGCTGTGAGCAGGGGGTTGGACCAGATGACCCAGGAGGTCCCTTCTAACTCTATCATTGTATGATTCTATTCAGTGCTAATTTTTAAGGTCTTTACCAAGGAAAGACACACTCCCAAATAATCTGGGAGCCAAAACTCTTTAGCAAAGTCCATAAAAATTGGCACTAAACAAAAAAGATGATATTCCCGGAAATATATGTCGGACTAAAAGAAAAAAACAAAAAAGCAGAATACTCAGGGGAGCAGAAGAAGTAAAATTCAGACCTACTGTCTGTCTTATACCCCATTATACAATGTAGATTTTAAGGCCGTAATGGAACATATCCAGTAAGTAACAAAAAATGCCTTAAAACATTCTCCCTCTCTCATTATTCTGGCATTGGCAAATAGGCAAATATTAATAATTATGGTAATCCTATTTGATCTAAAAGGTTTATTCTGATTTCATGTCAGATATTGAGAAAAACATGCATATGTGTCTTTTTATATAGTGTATGGAAACTTCTGGTTTCAACTGTATCTAAGCCCTTTTCATATCTTAAGTACCTTGGAATTAATGGTGCTTTAAAAATAAATACTGTATATACTCGAGTATAAGCCGACCCGAGTATAAGCCGACCCCCCTAATTTGCAACAAAAAACTGGGAAAACTTATTGACTCGAGTATAAGCCTAGGGTGGAAAATGCAGCAGCTACTGGTAAATTAAAAAAAAAAAAAATAGATACCAATAAAAGTAAAATTAATTGAGACATCAGTAGGTTAAGTGTTTTTGAATATCCATATTGAATCAGGAGCCCCATATAATGCTCCATGCAGTTCTTTATGGCCCCATAGACCCTCCATACAGCATTGTGCCACATGTAATGCTGCTGCACTAAAAAAAAATGACATACTCACCTCTCGTCGCTGCTCCTCAGCGTCCCGTCTCTCCGCACTGACTGTTCAGGCAGAGGGCGGCGCGCACACTAATACGTCATCGCGCCCTCTGACCTGCACAGTCACAGCAAGAGGACGGGAAGATGGAGCGGCACCCGGCGGATGGAACGTGGACAGGTGAATATGAAATACTCACCTGCTCCTGGCGCTCCTGACGCTGTCCCTGCCTGTCCCATGGTACCGCAGCTTCTTCCTGTGATGAGCGGTCACTGGTACCACTCATTACAGTAATGAATATGCGGCTCCACCCCTATGGGAGTGGAGTCCATATTCATTACTTTAATGAGCGGTACCACGTGACCGCTGACTAGAGGAAGAGCTGCAGCGTGGGAGACCGTGGGACAGGCTGGGACAGCGTTAGGAGCGCCAGGAGCAGGTGAGTATGCGACAGTCCTTTCTCCCCCTCACCCGCCGACCCCGCCGCCGACCATGACTCGAGTATAAGCCAAGAGGGGCACTTTCAGCCCAAAAATTTGGGCTGAAAATCTCGGCTTATATTCGAGTATATACGGTAATAATAAAAAAAGAGGAAAATCTAGCACCTTTTAACCTGGTGACAGGTTGTCTTTAAAGGGAATTTGTCAGAAAGGTTTTTGCTATGTCATCTGAAGAGAGCAGGAAGTAGAGGTTAAAACACTGAATTCAATGATGTATCATGTGTCAATCTTTGGGCTGTTGCTTACTTAGACTGAAGGTTTAATCACCTGCTGATTATCATTACTGTGCCTAATTGGCATGTGCTTCCAAGTCAAATAAGTTACACAATAAGTAACGTGAATATGGATAAATAATAAGACCCAAGTTTGATATTTTATGTAGACGATCTTATCTTCAGTTAAAGGGGTTGTCCACTAGTATGACAACTCCTTCTTGAACTAAATGTTTGGCCCCGATAAAATAAAAAAACTATATTCATCTCCTGTGCCAATGCCTTTCCAGCAGTGTCAGCACTCGTGGTCCCGGGGCTCTTGCGCGGTGCTGTGACACGTGGTTGTTGGCTCTCAATCAGCACTGTCATCACTGTCTCCGCCTTTGTATGGATTGAACATGAAGATGCAGCTGATCCCTACCCTAGTATTGGACAACCCCTTTAACACCATACATTCTTATTTCTTGAAAGAAACACTCACACAGCTTCACAATATAGTAGCAAATGTACACAGCTTCAGGATCCTGCTGAGAAAGTCTTAACCAAAGCAAAGATGTATTGAGAGCTTTTTTTTTATGAACTTGAAAAATCTCAAGTAGTATACTGATGACGTACTTTTATGCTGAAAACATAGGAAGTGTAAATCTAAAACACCGTTCCGCAAACTTTGAAACAATCGTGGCTTTAATTCTTTGATAATATTTTTCTCCAAGGCTATTTGTCAAATAATGCATTGTATGCCATTTATGCTAAGAGGTTTACTTTGCGTAGTGTGAGAGTGGGAGTAATTACTATCTGAAATTAATGGACGCATTGCCATTTTGTTGCAATATGTTGTGAGATAGCGCTCCCTGAGTGCGTTCGGGGACACTCGCTTGGCAACGGGATTAAAGCACGCAGGCACGGTTTCTCACAAAAACAGTCTATTCCGGTTTATTTAGACTCATAAACCGCATCACAAACAGTTCGTTATATTCATCAATGGAACACATTAACCACCGACAGTCTCTGCCCATAACCCCCTTTATCTGGAGTTACCTTACAGGAGCTCCTGCTCCACACACTGACTCCTGTTAGTCCTGGTTCCCAGGGTACCTGCTGAACTGGGATCACCGTCCTTGTGACCAGGGCACTTCAGATAGTCCAGACCCGCAGATGGAACTGTAGCTTCCCCAACACAGTAGCCATCACAGGCTCTGCAGATATGGCCTCTCCGTGTGCTATTCAGGAAGTCCAGTTCCAGGCACTTCCAACACACAGGCCCTCAGTCCATGGCCTCACCATGTGCTTCCATGAACCCAGTCCACTCAAGGACATTCTAACACAGACCATCCAGGACTTCACATTCTGACCATTCAGGTCCATACACTCTCAACATGTGTCCCAAACTCTGGTCACATTATGTACCTGTAACCACCCCCATAGGTGGGAAGTGTGTGTGGTTAGCCAGTCCCGCCCAGCTCTCCGACTAACCCTGCAAGCTTCCCTTTAAACTATACAAATACTTGTGGGACTACAGGTCCCAGAACAATAATACTACAGGCTTACAGCGCAGACTCCCTCTGCAACACATACCGGCCATTTACAATCATGCCGGACACTGTTTCATTATCACCATTACAGATACGCCTCCATGCGTATCCTGAGGAGCACATATAGCGCCCCCTGGCTGTAACATGGGTCACTGCATCACAATGTATATAAAATTTAATAGCCATGTTGCAATCTGAAACTTGTGCTATGTAAAGTGTAGGTTGAGTATGAGAAAGTTCTGGTCACTAAGAACATTTATTTTTTTTTTAAACATTTCCTGAAAGGGAGTTTGTCACCTTCAAATTCAATGTTAATCTATATCCAGTTTCCATGCAAAAAGTATCCATACTTCGTGAAATTTTCCATGTTTTTTTCATGATACCCTCACAAACTTAAATGTATTTTATTGGGATTTTATGTGATATAGCAACACAAAGTAGCAATATTTGTGCAGTGTAAAGGAAATGATACATGGTTTTCTAAATATATATATACATTTACTACAAGTAAATAAAACTTCTGTGAAATCAAACTGTCCGCTTAGGAAGCAACTCTGTTTAACAATCAATTTCACATGCTGTTGTGCAAATGGAATAGACAACAGATGGAAATTATTGGCAATTATCAAGACACACTCAATAAAGGAGTGGTTCTGCAGGTGGGGACCACAGACCACATCTCAGTACCAATGCTTTCTGGCTGATATTTTGGTCACTTTTGAATGTTGGTTGTGTTTTCACACTTGTGGTAGCATGAGATGGACTCTACAACCCACACAAGTGGCTCAGGTAGTGCAGCTCATCCAGGATGCGTGCTGTGGCAAGAAGGTTTGCTGTGTCTGTCAGCGTAGTGTCCACAGGATGGAGGTGCTACCAGGAGACAGGCCAGTACACCAGGAGATGTGGAGGGGGCCGTAGGAGGGCAACAACCCAGCAGCAGGACCGCTACCTCAGCCTTTGTGCAAGGAGGAACAGGAGAGGAGGAGCACTGCCAGAGCCCTGCAAAATGACCTCCAGCAGGCCACAAATGTGCATGTGTCTGCACAAACGGTTAGAAACCGACTCCATAAGGATGGTATGAGTGCCCGACGTCCACAGATGGGGGTTGTGCTCACAGCCCAACACCGTGCAGGACGCTTGGCATTTGCCACAGAACACCAGGATTGGCAAATTCACCACTGGCGCCCTGTGCTCTTCACAGATGAAAGCAGGTTCACACTGAGCACATGTGACAGATGGTACAGAGTCTGGAGACGCCGTGGAGAGCGATCTGCTGCCTGCAATATCCTTCAGCATGACCGGTTTGACAGTGGGTCAGTAATGGTGTGGGGTGGCATTTTTTTGGAGGGCTGCACAGCTACCTCCATGTGCTCACCACAGGTAGCCTGACTGCCATTAGGTACCGAAATGAGATCCTCAGACCCCTTGTGAGACCATATGCTGGTTCGGTTGGCCCTGGGTTCTTCCTAATGCAGGACAATGCCAGACCTCATGTGGCTGGAGTGTGTCAGCAGTTCCTGCAAGATGAAGGCATTGAAGCTATGGACTGGCCCGCCCGTTCCCCAGACCTCAATCCGATTGAACACATCTGGGACATCATGTTGCACCATCCACCAATGTCACGTTGCACTGCAGACTATCCAGGAGTTGGCGGATGCTTTAGTCCAGGTCTGGGAGGAGATCCCTCAGGAGACCATCTGCCGCCTCATCAGGAGCATGCCCAGGTGTTGTAGGGAGGTCATACAGGCACATGGAGGCCACACACACTACTGAGCATCATTTACTTGTCTTGAGGCATTTCCACTGAAGTTGAACCAGCCTGTAATTTGATTTTTCCACTTTGATTTTCAGTATCATTCCAAATCCAGACCTCCATGGTATATTAATTTTGATTTACATTGATCACTTTTATGTTTTACTGTTCTCAAAACATTCCACTATGTAATGAATAAAGATTTGCAACTGAAATATTTCACTCAGTGATATCTAGGATGTGGTATTTTAGTGTTCCCTTCATCCCTTTATTTTTTTGAGCAGTGTATGTATGTGTGTATATATATATATATATATATATATATATATATATATATATATATATATATATATATATATATATATATATATATATATAAAATGATATATATAATGTGGAAATGGTGACATGTATTCATCTCCCTGTAGTCTGATATCCTCAAATAAAATCCTAAAATCCTGACCAATTGCCTCCAGAAGTCTCATAATTAGTAAATTGCATTCACTATTTAGTGAAGGCCTGAGAGGCTTGTTTAGGAATAAAACAGCATCATGAAAACCATGGAACACACCAGACAGGTCAGGGATAGCGTTGTGAAGAAAAGCAAAGCAGGGTTAGGTTATAAAAAAAAAAAAAATAGCCCAAGCTCTGAACATCTCACAGAGCACTGTTCAATCCATCATCCAAAAATGGAAGGAGTGTGACACAACTGCAAACCTACCAAGACACGACCATCCATCTAAACTGACATCCCAAGCATGAGAGCACTAATTAGAGAAGCAGCCAAGAAGCCCATAATCACTCTGGTGGAGCTGCAGAGATCCACAGCTCAGGTGGGAGAATCTGTCCACAGCATATTAGTTATATGCTCCACAAATCTGGCCTTTATGGAAGAGTCCCAAGAAGAAAGTCTTTTTTTAACTCAAGCCATAAAACGTCTCTTTTGCTGTTTGCCAAAAGCTATGTATGGGACAAAGCTAACACGTGGAAGAAGGTGATCTGATGAGATGAGGTCAAAGTACAAATTCTGGGCTAAATGCAAAATGCTATGTGTAGTGGAAATCGAACACTGTAAATCACCCTGAAAGCACCATCCTCACCTTCAAACATGGTGGTGGCAGCAACATGCTGTGGGGATGCTTTCCTTCTGCAGAGACAGGGAAGCTAGTCAGAGTTGATGGGAAGAAGAATGGATCTAAGTGTGGGGCAATCCAGGAGGAAAACTTGTTAGGCTGCATGTCTACGATGATGAATAGCAGCGTTTTGGACGCAGAACATTTTCACTGCATCCAAAGCGCTACATTCTACATTAGAAGCACAGTGGATGGGATTTACAGAAATTCCATGCCCACTGTGCTTTTATTTACTGCTGTGTAAATTCACCCACGGTGTAGCAGCATGTTAATTTCTGTAGCGTCTTCACTGCATGTTTTGCAGCATGTACTGACAAATAAGTGCAGCAATTAGAACGCAGCGTTTTGGACGCAGCGAAAATACGCTGCATCCAAAACGTTGCTCTTCCTGATCGTGGAGAAGTAGCCTTAGAGGCTGCAAAGGCTTAATACTGGGGTGTAGGTGCACCTTTCACCAGGACAATGACCCTACACATACTGTCAGAACTACAATGGAACAATTTAGATCAAAGCAAAGTCTTGTGTTTGAATGACCCAGCTACAGTCCAGACATAAATCTCATTGAGATCCGTGGCAAGACTTGAAAATTGCTGTTCACAGACGTTCTCCATCCAATCTGACTGAGCTAGAGCTAATTTGGAAAGATAAATGAGCAAACATTTCAGCCTCTAGATGTGCAAAGCTGGTAGAGACATGCAGTGGGTACGGAAAGTATTCAGACCCCTTTAAATTTTTCACTCTTGGTTTCATTGCAGCCATTTGTTAAATTCAAAAGAGTTGATTGTTTTCACATTAATGTACACTCTGCACCCCATCTTGACTGAAAAAAACAGAAAAGTAGAATTTTTTGCAAATTTAATAAAGAAAAACTGAAATATCACATAGTCATAAGTATTCAGACCCTTTGCTCAGACACTCATATTTAAGTCACATGCTGCCCATTTCCTTGTGATCCACCTTGAGATGGTTCTACTCCTTCATTGGAGGCACACACCTGTCTATATAAGACCTCACAGCTCACAGTGTATGTCAGACCAAATAAGAATCATGAGGTCAAAGGAACTGGCCAAGGAGCTCAGAGACTGAATTGTGGCAAGGCACAGATCTGGCCAAGGTTACAAAAGAATTTCTGCAGTACTCAAGGTTCCTAAGAGCACAGTGGCCTCCATAATCCTTAAATGGAAGAAGTTTGGGACCACGAGAAGTCTTCCTAGACCTGGCCATCCAGCCAAACTGAGCAATCGTTGGAGACGAGCCTTGGTGAGAGAGGTAAAGAAGAACCCCAAGATAACTGTGGCTGAGCTTCAGAGATGCAGTAGGGAGATGAGAGAAAGCTCCACAAAGTCAACTATCACTGCAGCCCTCCACCAGTCAGGCCTTTTTGGCAGAGTCGTCCGACGGAAGCCTCACCTCAGTGCAAGATATATGAAAGCCCACATAGAGTTTGCTAAAAAAAACACATGAAGGACTCCCAAACTATGAGAAATAAGATTCTCTGGTCTGATGAGAAGATAGACCTTTTTGATGATAATTCTAAGCGGTATGTGTGGAGAAAACCAGGCACTGCTCATCACTAGTGTTGAGCATTCCGATACCGCAAGTATCGGGTATCGGCCGATATTTGCTGTATCGGAATTCCGATACCGAGATCCGATACTTTTGTGGTATCGGGTATCGGTATCGAAACAACATTAATGTGTAAAATAAAGAATTAAAATAAAAAATATTGCTATACTCACCTCTCCGACGCAGCCTGGACCTCACCGAGGGAACCGGCAGCGTTGTTTGCTTAAAATGCGCGCTTTTCCTTCCTTCCGTGACGTCACGGCTTCTGATTGGTCGCGTGCCGGCCATGTGGCCGCGACGCGACCAATCACAGCAAGCCGTGACGTAATTTTCAGGTCCTTCTAGGCATTCAGTATTTTAAAATTACGTTCCGGCTTTGTGATTGGTCGCGTCGCGGCCAACATGGCGACGCGACCAATCACAAGCCGTGACGTCACGGGAGGCAGGAGACGCGCGCATTTTAAAATGCGCGCGTGTCCAGCCTCCCGTGACGTCACGGCTTGTGATTGGTCGCGTCGCCCATGTGACCGCAACGCGACCAATCACAAAGCCGGAACGTAATTTTAAAATACTGAAGGACCTGAAATTACATCACGGCTTTCTGTGATTGGTTGCGTCGCGGCCAACATGGCGACGCGACCAATCACAAGCCGTGACGTCACGGGAGGCAGGAGACGCGCGCATTTTAAAATGCGCGCGTCTCCTGCCTCCCGTGACGTCACGGCTTGTGATTGGTCGCGTCGCCATGTTGGCCGCGACGCGACCAATCACAAAGCCGGAACGTAATTTTAAAATACTGAATGCCTAGAAGGACCTGAAAATTACGTCACGGCTTGCTGTGATTGGTCGCGTCGCGGCCACATGGCCGGCACGCGACCAATCAGAAGCCGTGACGTCACGGAAGGAAGGAAAAGCGCGCATTTTAAGCAAACAACGCTGCCGGTTCCCTCGGAGAGGTGAGTATAGCAATATTTTTTATTTTAATTCTTTATTTTACACATTAATATGGTTCCCAGGGCCTGAAGGAGAGTTTCCTCTCCTTCAGACCCTGGGAACCATCAGGGATACCGTCCGATACTTGAGTCCCATTGACTTGTATTGGTATCGGTATTGGATTGGATCCGATACTTTGCCGGTATCGGCCGATACTTTCCGATACCGATACTTTCAAATATCGGACGGTATCGCTCAACACTACTTATCACCTGTCCAATACAATCCCAACAGTGAAACGTGGTGGCAGCATCATGCTGTGGGGGTTTTTTTTTCAGCTGCAGGCACAGGACAACTGGTTATCATTGAAGAAAACATGAATGCGGCCAAGTACAGAGATATCTTGGATGAAAACCTCTTCCAGAGTGCTCTGGACCTTAGATTTGGCCGAAGGTTCACTTTCCAACAAGACAATGACCCTAAGCACACGGTTAAAATAACAAAGGAGTGGATTCAGAACAACTCTGTGACCATTCTTGACTGGCCCAGCCAGAGCCCTGACCTAAATCCAAATTAGCATTTCTGGAGAGACCTAAAAATGGCTGTCCACCAACATTCACCATTCAACCTGGCAGAACTGGAGAGGATCTGCAAGGAAGAATGGCAGAGGATCCCCACATCCAGGTGTGAAAAACTTGTTGAGTCATTCCCAAGAAGACTCATGGCTGTACTAGCTCAAAAGGGTGCTTCTACTCAATACTGAGGAAAGGGTCTGAATACTTCTGACCATGTGATATTTCAGTTTTACGTTTTTAATAAATTTGCAAAAATTTCTACATTTCTGTTTTTTTTCAGTCAAGATGGGGTGCAGAGTATACATTGATGAGGACAAAATGAACTTTTTTGAATTTACCAAATGGCTGCAATGAAACAAAGAGTGAAAAATTTATAGGGGTCTGAATAATTTCCATACCCACTGTACATATATATAAATAAAAAAAATAGTTGTTGCACAGCGAATTTGTATTCCCCAGGTAGATGTCCACCAACTCCAGAGTGTAGGGCACCTCTTTCTAGAAGTAGAGACTCTCATGTACTCATCCTCTTCTGCAATTGTGCAACTGTGTTTTCCTCTTAGTTTTCTATCCTGGGGTGATTTTTTGTCCCTTACCTATTAAATTCTTTTGATTTTGCATTAAACCTTTACATTTTGATTATGCTGTCATACTGTATACAAATAACAATTTAAAACTATGTAACTTCCCGGAATAAATACAATTTTTGCAATTTTAGAAACAGTTGAACTATCTTTTACAACAGTGATGCATATGAAAGTTACATTTGTGTGGTTTGTACTTGCATAGACTGATAGGTGAGGAGAGGCATTATGGCCACTCTGGATATACAGTATGGAATCAGATGCGACATATTAATTCTATGTATATCAGATGTTAACATTTCATTTCTCTATCTGCAGGGGATGATATCGACATGCAGGAATCAACCTCATGGATGTCACTATGCGATCCCAACTCCAGTGCTTCACTTCACTAGCGCTTAAGATGGTAGAATGTGGAAGCGGCACAGTTAGGACCATCGATTATTACTCAGACTCTTTTAGTACAAATGGGCACCTGTCAGCCTAAACAGAGTGGCGGTCTTAGATTGCACCTCACTGTAGCCCATGTATATCATTGGGTCTTAGAATAATCAAAGTGCGGCACAAATGACACCTTTCATGATGCAGAAGGCAAGGATCAGCGAGTACCTCTACAGTCCGCATGCACAGCTCCTCCTGGTTAATTCTGTAACTTGTGGCCTTGAAATATGTCTGGCAGCAGGGGTCACCTTTGTACCACCTCTACTTCTTGAAGCTGGCGTGGAGGAAAAATTCATGACTATGGTGCTAGGTAGGTAACTATGCAAACTGGTGAGTGTAACTGGAATCATACCCTTTAATAACTGACTTACTGTATGTCCTGGCTATCTGGAATGGAAAACGCCGCTAAGTTCTCTATTTTTCAGACCTAAGTAAAGCTTTAGTTTGACATTTTAATTGCAGGAATCTGATGCAGAGTGACAAATCTGGATCATTTGCAAAAAAATGAATGAAAAGGGGTGCACTACTTATTGGTATAAAGACAATCACAGAGGGGTGCACTACCTAGTCTATGCATAGCAATAATGAACAACAAGAAAAAAAGGGTAGACTAATTACGGTATGCACAACCACAACCAATATAAAGGTAACAAAACACCTTTATTAACACCTCACAATATACATAAAAACATTTAAAACGCAGTACAAAAATCAGTACAAAAGTCACACCCCAAAACACGAGCCCCCTATGATTGCAGAATAAACATAACAAATATTGTTGTATATGTATTAAACTCCGTGTACACAAAGATACCAATCCACTTGAATTACACACATTGTCTTCTTTTGGGGTTTTTTTGCATTTACCCTAAAGGATATTTATCTTGGGTCTTAATAACAGGGATATCTAAACATCTATTTACTTGGGATACATAGGCTGTAGGTTTGGCCCGAACACAGATCACATGTAGGGTTGGTATCTTTGTGTACACGGAGTTTAATACATATACAACAATATTTGTTATGTTTATTCTGCAATCATAGGGGGGCTCGTGTTTTGGGGTGTGACTTTTGTACTGATTTTTGTACTGCGTTTTAAATGTTTTTATGTATATTGTGAGGTGTTAATAAAGGTATTTTGATACTTTTATATTGGTTGTGGTTGTGCATACCGTAATTAGTCTACCCTTTTTTCTTGTTGTTCAAATCTGGATCATGTGATCACAGGGAATTATACCCAGCCACAGTACTATAATAACACATTGGGGGAAACGTATCAAAACCGGCATTTTCTAATCTGATTTTAGTAAAGATATCTGTCAATCACTAGTGGGACCATCCACTGGACTCCCAGGCATGCAAACGCCACGGATTTCAGTAAATAAAAGTTCCCTTTAAGATGTACCACATTTATTAAGATGCATATTTTTGGCATGTCAACCTGAACGCTACTTTCTGCATTACTTTTAGTAAATCAGACTGGCCTCCTCCTGCTATGACCTGCTCACTTTATAGAAAAGTGACAGGGCTGTGGCCTAAATACAGCTTTTCGTTTTTCAAAAAAATAACGTAATAAATTGGGCCACGGCTGAACAAGTCACATTGGTTTGTAGAACAGCACTCAAATAGACACAAGTTATGTCTCAAGTGATATTTTTATTAAAGGGAATCTGTCAGCAGGTTTTTCTATGTAATTTGAAGACAGCAGGAAATAGGGGCTGAAACACAGATTTAAATTAATTGTCAGTTTTTTGGCTGTGTGTTGCGTTTTACTTACAATTAAGGTTTATCACCTGGGAATTATCACTGTTGGACTAGGTCTCACACACCTCCAGGTCTGACTCCGCCCCCTCATTTGATAAGCAGCTCACTCTCAATGGACTATGTACATAGAGAGCCTGATATTGGCGGGGTCAGCTTTCTCAGCTGTGCTACATGCTGCATCTTAGAACACTGATTGTGTCACAACTACTGCACCCAGTAAACTAAGTGATACATCATTGGATCAGGCTCACTTGCCCTATATTATGTCACGCTCAGATTAAATAGCAAAAATAACTGCTGACAGATTCCCATTAAAGCACCACTCCAGCATTTTTTAATTTTAGTGCTAGAGTGGTGTGACTGATGTAAATTCCCTGCCCCTAGTAATATACTTACCATTCACTGGAGTGGTACTTTAACATTTTTTATTTTCCAGAGCCATGCAGTTTGTGTTGAAGAAGCAGTATTTCAAGTAAAAAAAAAAAATAATAACATGTCATTAGTGAATAGAACATGGAACAATTTTTCGCTTTGGGTTCCCTGGTAGTGCACCAATTAAAGCTTCAGTGCTTCCTAGGCAGTTTGCACACCCCTTCATTAGTGTACAATCAGGGAGACCACACCGAAAATGTTTTCATGTCCTGTTTGCTAACTACATGCCTAATGAAGGGGCTTTTTTTTTTTGCCCGAAATACTACTTCTTTAACATTAATTATCATTTTTTGTATTTGGCGGTACCCATGGAGTAAAATAAGTGCAAAAACTGGCCACTTTTGATCTAGTGACAAGTCCTCTTTAAGTAATATATTTTCTTAAATAAAAGGGGTTTGTAGTTTTGAACTAGTGATATCTAGTGATATCTTTTAGATTACGTCTTGTTTTCTTAATGTCGGCATTAACAGCATTTTTCTTCTACTTCTAGGTATTGGTCCCATTCTTGGTCTCCTCGTTGTACACCTGATAGGTTCTGCCAGCGACCGTTGGAGTGGCAGATTTGGCCGTCGGCGGCCCTTCATCTGGCTTTTAAGTTTTGGAGTAATGCTGAGCCTTATTATTATTCCTTATGCCAAACATTTAGCCAGTTTGGCAGGTCACCACCAAGCCGGCTTGGAGGTGTTCTTCCTTATATTGGGTATTGGCCTGCTAGACTCCTGCGGACAGGTTTGTTTCACTCCTCTAGAAGCGCTGCTCTCTGATCTGTTCCCAGAAGGAGAAGCCTGCAGAAAAGCCTTCTCAATGTTTGCCTTAATGGTTGGAATAGGAGCATGCATTGGATACTTATTGCCTTCCATGGACTGGAGTGGCAGCTGGTTGGCACAACTGTTAGGAGGCCAAGAACAGTGCCTTTTCACACTACTACTTATTATATTTTCTGGATGTATCTTTTCCACATTCTTTGTTTCAGAAGAGGTCAGAATCAATACCGGACAGTTGGATATATGTTTAGAGCCAGTAGGAAAGAGATGGACTTGTGTAAGGACATGTCAATTTTGGTCTCTACCACACAGGGTCTGGCGCATGGCCTTGGCACTGCGAAGTACATGTGCTTTGGTATCACGATTCAGAACGTTTTGTCACAGAGTTCCTGTCACTCTTTGGCGCTTGTTTGTAGCCCAGCTGTGCTCTTGGATGAGTCTTATGACCTATATTCTCTTTTACACGGACTTCGTTGGAGAAGGACTTTATCATGGCGTGCCAATTGCAGAGCCAGGGTCTGAGGCTAGACTTCGATATGATGAAGGTCAGTTCCAGTGTGTATGTCAGATTATACGTTGATAGTATGTTATGTGTTTTCCATAAAATGCTTATTTTTCATATTACCTTCTTTCTTAGGAGTCAGGATGGGAAGCCTGGGCCTGTTCCTCCAGTCTGTGACATCAATAGTATTTTCGTTCTCCATGGATTACCTGGTGAAGAAATTTGGAACGCGACATGTTTACTTGCTAGCAGTTTCCTGCCTCCCAATCGCTGCACTAATTACTTGCTTTTCCAATAATGTAGCAATGGTCACCGCATCAGCTGCTATGACTGGCATCACATTTTCTGTTCTAGAAATTCTGCCATATACTCTTACTTCACTTTATCATCAGAACCGACAGGTAGGTTATTACACTGTTGAAGTCACTGTAGTATTTTATTGATCGGGGACAGGTGTGCTTATGTATGCAAAATTATCCATTTTTGATCCAGAAAAAAGACGATGATTTATCAGTAAGCAATCATATGCCATCCATATGGCCTTTTTTTTACATACAGTACATATAAATTTAATAAACAATTATAGACCAACTAGTTTTATACAGCTCAGACAAAAATTAAGGCTAGGTTCACATTGCGTTAGGGCAATCCGTTTAGCGCTAGCGCTAGCGGATTGCGCTAACGCAATGTTTATTTAGGGGCCGTGTTAGGGGTCGCGTTAACGTCCCCACTCTCGCAGATCCCCGATCTGCGAGAGCGGGGAACGGACCTCGGGCGCACCGCGGACGCTGCAAGCAGCGTCCGAGGCGCGTCACAGAAGAACGGCACATCACTAGCGCGAGCCGAAAAAGGCACGCGCTAGTGATGCGCTGCAGGAGAAATTGACATTACTGTCAATGGGCACGCTAACGGCCCCGTTGCACGGCGTTAATTGCGACATTTTCGCCGTGCAACGCTGTCCGTTAGCGTGCACACATTAACGCAATGTGAACCTAGCCTAAGAGACCACTGCACAGTTTTATAAAAATCAGCTTCCCTACATGTCTGACATCCATTCCATTCCAGTGTCAGTTGAATTCCAACCAGAGGACACCTCATTCTACTTAATGCGCTTCTGATTAGGTGATCACCTGAACCAAATCTTATTTAACGAGGGAAAGTATAAAAAACCCTGCTGTGGTGTTCACAATCCTCTTGCAATAGGACAAACTGGATGGCAAAACAAGTGCTAGTAATATCCCAAAAGTAATGGGAATGAAAAAATAACTTTTAACCATGCCAAAGGAGTTGAAAAGAAAAGTCTTGAGGAGTGGCATAAGGTCACCCAAAAGCAGTGTGAAAGACTGGTGGAAAGCATGCCAAGATGCATGAAAGCTCTGATTAAAAATCATGATTATTCCACAAAATATTGATTTCTGAACTCTTCCTGAGTTAAAACATTAGTATTGTTGTTTCTAAATGATTATGAACTTGTTTTCTTAGTATTATTTGAGGCCTGCAAGCACAAAATTTTTTGTTATTTTGACCATTTCTCATTTTCTGAAAATAAATTCAAAATTTATTGCTTGGAACTTCGGAGATATGTTGTCAGTAGTTTATAGAATACAAAAGCAATTTACATTTTATTCAAAAACATACCTATAAAGAGAAAAATCAGACAAACTGAACATTTTGCCATGGTCTCTTAATTTTTGCCAGAGCTGTATGTTAATAATTGCAATGGATCCATAAATAAATGGAAGGTAACCTGTATATGATCAGGTAAGTCTGATCAATGCTATAGTGCATGCCAGGGGTGTGGAGTTGGGAATCAGGGAAATTGAGGAGTCGAAGGTTTGACTTACTGACTCCAAAGCTCTGGTGCATGCTGTGATTTTTTTTTACACGCGTTCTATCGGTCTGTGTTTCAAAACTTTCTTGCTGAAGTATGATGGAGCCAGTTTTCTTACAAACGACCACATATCATCAGTTGCTTTTCCCGACCTAGGATCCATATAAACTTTTACATACAAAGTTAGGCCAAAAATGACATAAGAAGTTACAGTTCAGCTTTTTTATTGAAGTTAATTTGGTTACAAGTTGTAAGAAACTTTTACTATTTTGTTAGGTTAGGATGCAAAGTAAATTACCCAAAAATGTTTTTTTATCGCTATAGTTCAAGAGGGTAAATATCACTTTTGCTACAAAGACAATATATTTATCAGTTTTATTAAAAATTGGTCTATAAAAATAGGAAGAGTTCCTACGTAATCAGATCCAAGTGAAAGATCTATCAACAGCAACTAGTAGGAAAGTCTGTAAATGTCTATGATAAAAAGTGGGTGAAAATCTGTCCCATCAAGACATTATTTTTTAAAGCTTTCCCATCCTAATTTGTATCCTCTTAATACATTGCAATCATCATATTATATAGCACTGTGAACTTACAATTTCTCATTTTGCATTTCTACCCAGCTAATTCTTCTCTTTTCATTTAGGTCTATGACATCACTAGCTGAATCCTTCTAAGCTCTATGTACAAACAGGAGGTCAATTTTCCCTGTATGAGTCATAAGTCCCTGGCTGGTGTGAGGAATGGAGCAGCTGGGTCGGGAGTTGAAGAAGGGAATGTGTCATACGGAGACAAGAGACTTCCTGTTTCTACATAGAGCAGAGAAGAATTACGGTAGCTGGGTAGATATGTAAAATGAGCAATTGTAAGTACACAGTGCTATATAATATGATGACTGCAATAAATTAAGAGGATAAAAACTTTGATGAGAGTGCTTCTTTAATGGTGAATTCCAGGTCCTGCAGATTGAAACTTTTAGACCTTTTCTTTTCACAGTAGCATTGTGCACGCACAAGAAATACAAGCATTATGATCTCTGGAAGCCAATCCAGAGAATAAGGCGGCCATGACGCTTGTGATGCTGTGACATCTTCACAGTGTATCTCCATCCTGTGGCGTCCCAACCCATATCTGTCTCCTGCGCTACTTTCTGGCCATACGCACCACTGTGCAGTAAAAAACGGTGAAGCGGTTATAGTGCGGAACTGCCGCTTTTGCCCCTTCATTCTCAGAATCTGTGGCTATTCTAAAGATCAGCCCCTCACTGACCAGAAAGCCAGCTATGTGCCATGACATGGGGAAAGCTCTTCCCTTTAAATTTTTGTTTTCATAGAGCATAATATTATGTAGCTTGTGAGCCTTCATTAAAATGTGGTGGTGGGTGTGCATTCATTTCCAAGCTACAAGACAAAGCTTTGGTGTACAATTGTGCCACAAGCACCAGTTATCTTAGTCTTGTGTTACTTTGATGTAACCTAAAACCCATGGGAACCAGTTTTAAAGAGAATCTGGGGACAGATTCCCTGTAAGAATTTAGGTCCTTATAGCCGTGCAAGACTGGTGAAAGGGGAACTTTATTTAGTTGGCTACCTAGTATTCATGAAATTACATTCTGGGGGTATTTTTTGAGTTTTTATACTCAATCTAGTAGTGATGAGCGAGTGCGCTCTTATAAGGTGCTATCCGAGTGTCTTCGGCGCTCTTGAAAAATGTGTTCGAGTCCCTGCGGCTGCATATCTTGCGGTTGTTCGACAGCCACAAAACATGTAGGGATGACCTGTTTTTTTTGGCAATCCTTCATGTGTGACTGCTATCGAACATCCACGAGACATGTGGCCACAGAGACTCAAACATATTTTTCCAGAACACCAAAGACACTCGGTTAGCACACGGGCGTGCTCGGATAACACCTTATAAGAGCGCGCTCGCTCATCACTACTATGTAGCCAATAAGATAAATAATAACTGGTGTAAGAATCCCCTACTTCCAATAATATTATTTGATTTCATCCTCTTGTTGATAGTATTTCTTCATTTTCTTGTCTCTTTATCTATTTCCTGCCTTCTGAATGGTTCTTCTTTTCTCCTATCCTGCTTACCTTGGATGACCATCTTCTTGTGGACTACAGAAAAGGTTTCTTTTGTTCTGTAAGTTTTCCCACATCTTGCGCAGAAAGCTCAGTCATGTTACATAGGCTGGATACTTATCCCGTTTTGCTACTAGTAACGCTGAACGAATACGCCGGACACATACGGTAGTTTATGAGTAAAATGGTCCCCCATCTTCATCCTTGTCCCTTAGTGATTGACAGGCTGCTGTGCACGCAGACCACCGGGAGAGGCGGGGATGGGAGAATCTTAGGCTGATAGATCCACTTTTATATATGCTTATCTCCAATATTATACCTTTTCTTGCCATAAAGATGATTTTAATATAATCTTCAATTGTTTATTTCTTAACAGGTGTTTCTCCCAAAGTATAAGGACATGGCTGAGCATGAGACACCTGAAAAAGAGCGAAAGCCTGGATTCATCAAGGAGGCACCAAATAATAATGGGGTTCCACTGTTCTCCTCACACTCCCCATCTATGTGTATTGGTCCTTCTTGTGACAACCCAGTGATGATTGGAGAACCTACTAACCCGAACAATGGGATATGTTTGGACATAGCCATACTAGACAGTGCCTGTCTGTTGTCTCAGGTGGTCCCGTCCCTTGTTATGGGCTTCATTGTACAAATAACGCAAACAGTCACGGCTTATGTTGCGTTCGCTGGGGCTTTTGGTTTGGTAGCTATATATTTCTCCAACAAAGTTGTCTTTGACAAAAGTGAAATGGTGAAGATTACCCCTCTGTAGGGTCCTGCACATTGTAATGTTGGATAACTGGTAAATTATTTTTTCATTAAAATAAACCACTGTATTTTCCAATGTAAATTTATTCCACCAATTACACTATTTTGAAACCCGTCACTGTTTTGTTGGCTGGCATTGTTTGTTGGGATTACTTGATCTTTATTGATTTGCGGAGTTAGTTTTGGAAATGTTCTTCTCTCTACTCTTTTGTAATTTGCAATTTTTTTGTCTCAAGTACATTAACGGGAATGGGTTGCCAGGTTATTGCCACTTTATCTGAGATTAGCATAATGTAGAGACAAACACTGTGATTACGGCGGTGTGTCACTTACTGGGTTTCCTGCTGTCGTTTTGAGAACCTCCTGCTGATAAATCAGTGATTTTATCATTAAAGAACTAGTAAACCTGCTGCTATGTAGTCCTCCATATTAGTCAGCTCTGTATAACCCCGCCCCACCATTAGTTACCAGCTTTCTGCCTATGCACAGTGTCCAGAGAAAGCTGCAAATCAGTGGTGTGGGCGGAGTTATACGGAGCTCAGCACTCAGAGATCTGCAGCAGAGAAAACAGTGATTTTATCAAAACTGCAGCAAATATCCCAGTAAGTGATACATCACTTGAATACGAGTATTTATGTAATCATGCTGATCTCAGATGGTGTAGAAAAAAATCTGGTGACATATTCTCTTTCTAAGTAGCAATATTTTTCCTGATCAGTATGGACCCCATCGTTAATATGGACTACTATAAATCACTCTTGATGTATGGCTGTCATCTCTCTGGCCTAGTGGACCTTTAGGGGGCCACTCGATAAATTGACCCTTTGTGTTATAAAATAATTGAATTGCTTATTTCTGAAATGTTAAGAGTAGAATTGGTTTGAATATATTTGTACATCCTGTTTCATCAGTGATCTTTGGCATCTAGATGGGAATGCCACCTCTTACCTAGTGATATCCACAGCTCTTTTTTTGTCTGATTAGCCAGCCTGGTACGATACAAATGCTGCTAGGCAAAAAGTGAGACTCCCTCTCCCGTCCAGTGGCCGCAGTCTACTGACATGGTCGATGGAATGGGACATGGGAATCGATTCACACCAACTCTAGTTAAGACTTTCACGTCTGCAGTCGTACTCATCCACTTTTTTTTGAGTCGGCACTTCCTATCAGATTGCCGTTTCATCAGTTTATGGAGTTCTCTGCAGTGAATTATATTTTTCTAGAGCTCAAAGGGTTTGATGAAAACTTTGTGTGGCTGCCGTATTTCGTGTCCCAAAATAACAGGACTGGATAGCAACCTTTCTCAAACCTTTTCTTTGATTTGGACAAATCTATGTCCATAGTCAATACGGGTTGCATGACTGAGGAATGGAGATTTTAATCCCTTGTGACTGCAACCATAAGTGCCCAAGGCAGACTCTTCATGTGTCATGGGCTTAAAGGGAGTCTCTCTGCAGGTTTGTGCTATGTAGTCTGAGAATGGCATGGTGTAGGTAGGGGCTGAGAACCTGATGACAGTGATGCATCACTTAACAGGTTGGGTGTTGCTGTTTCAATAAATCAGTGTTTTATCAGCAGACTATCACTACAGGACTAGATGTCTCGTGCCTCCTAGTCATTCTGATCTGTGTAAGCATGCACTCACCAATCAGTTTTTAGCCTATGCGTGGTGTACACAGAAAGCTGCCAATCAGTGTTGTGGGCGGGGTTATACAGAGCTCAGCATTCGGAGATCTGCATCAGAGAAAACATGATTGTATCAAAATGCAAATATACGTATGTACAGTATGTATTAGCTGCTGTCTACAGTGTCAGCAATTATGAGGGGTCACAACAGCAGACAGACTGAAATTGCCTACAGAAAAAGTCTAAAACTGTCATTATTTATTGTAATAATATGTATACTGAAAAGTGCTAACATCCATCCACATTAGTAAAAATAATAATATAACATTTAAGAATAATTTTAAATGAAGGTGGTAAAATATATATATATATATATATATATATATATATATATATATATATATACCGAGAAACAAAAAAAATATATATATAATGAACGTTTCTGCAAACTGTTCCATGAAGAATATATGTGCAGCTTTAGTAGTTATTTATTAAGTTATGTTCCTTTCTGCCACAAGATTACCTCAAAGTAAACCTGAAGAATGTATGTACAGAACCTGTACACAATACCATTAAATTATTTCACTATATTACACAATGTGGAAAAAATGTTTGATCTATTTCCTACTGATATTTTGCTTTGTAAATGTAATACATGTGAAGGGTATTTAATGTGTTTCTATACAAGAGTTTTAAAAAGGGTACTGTATTTTTTTTTGCTTTTTTTGTGGACTACTTTGTAATTTCTGATGTACCTGGCAAAATTTTGTATCATTTACCAATCATCATTTTATTGTTAGTGATGAGGGCAAGTGGTCGTTACTGGAGTTTGCCTAGTGCTCGGATATGCAGTATCCCGGGGGCTCCAGTGACATCTTAGAGTCGCCACGGCCGCATGTTTCGCGGCTGATAGACAGCCACAAAACATGCAGGAAATGCCTGATGAAAAACACTTTTAATCCCGCATGTTTTTTTGGCTGTCTAACAGCCGCGAAACATGCGGCCGCGGCGACTAACATGTCACTGGAGCACCCACGATACTAGAACACTGGGCAACTCCAGTAATGACCACTTGCGCTCATCATTATTCATTGTACAACTATTTTAAAGTGTATGATTCACCTTTAAATGACATAGTGCAATTTACATCTAGATATAATCTACATAAAAACTTGTTTAACTCTGTGCATATTTTGCATTACTTATGGACCGGTGTTACAGCACGTATCATTTTTCCAGAGTTGAGTCCAGATCTTTTCTGGCTACTATTGGAATAATCAGACACTCCCCAATTAGCGTTGCGGAGCTCATGAAGTCGGCATGTGGTGCAGCACATTCTGGGACAGGTTTACTGTTCACTGAAATACTAAATTTCCATATTAAACTTAATAACAGACACTGAACAAGGAAGGGATGCCGTGTGATTTGAGCTCAGAGCCTTGCAGATTTGTAGCTTCTGGTTAGATTGGCAAGTATTTTATCTTTTTATGTAGATCATATCTATATATAAATAATAAATATATATTTATAGCAATAATAAATGTGAGCCTGGGGTGGTTTCCTGCTTGCACATTAATTGATCAAGACATATCTTTTAAGACCAGCTGTAATGTTAATTTGAAAGGTGAATTAAATTTTCCCTTTTGTCATTCTCTTCCAGTCTGGTCTCTTTTTTTCATCGGTCAATGGGAAAGTGCTGTCAGTACGGTGTCGGAGTGGGGTGCCAAGGGCCCACAAGTAACCGACTCCAGACCCCACTCTTCAGCTACATGGAAATATGTCACTATCCATAATCACAACGTTATATAACAATGACCTGGGTAGTGTTAAATGAATAAGATGCCGCCTTTGTCTGTTATAGTAATTCAAGTACATTGTGCCAAGTACTGCTCATATAAGAGGGTGGTGGCACAATCTTACATAAGGGCCCACCAGAGGATTCTCCTGTCGGCCAGTCCAAGCCTGAGTCAGTATATCTTTTTTGTATATGTTCTTCACTGTCTAATAGTAAAATCATTCTGCTTAAATTTTACATATTTAGTTCACATTTGTTGCATTAGTTTAGGGAATGAAACCACAATTGATGCAGCTTAGGCTTTTACAGATTTCCTGGCCATTTGGACATGGCATTTTTGATGCATTTTTGCTGCACGAGAAACCCAGATATTGGCCAGAAATATCTAGCGGAATTTACGTGCGTTTTTAATGCTGCTTTTTTTTTTCCTTTTGCTTAGCCACTTTGATCTTATTAGGGAAACAATGTGCAGTAAAAGCTTAACAAATCCGAAAAAAATCTTATAGATTTTTCGGTTACTCCACATGAAAAATGAATAAAAGATCTAATGTGTGAACAAATCTTTAATGTCTAAAGCTAGCTAAGGATTTATCCTACTGTACAACCAGGGTGCCAATAGATTTCATACTATTCCTACTTGTTGGATAGATATTTGCTTTACTAATAAACGATTTCTTCCCTTATTCACAAGAGCAATTAAATTGAAACTTTTTTTTTTTTACAATAAAGGACAACTATTTATTTATTGAAGGATTAAATTATCTAGGCAAAATTATTTGGAAAAAGAGACCAATAAGGTTTAAAGGGAACCTGTCCCCATGAAAATGCAGTTGAATCTGCAGGCATCATGTTATTGAGCAGGGGGAGCGGAGTCGATTGATATATAATTTTGTAAGAAAGGATTGAGCACGACCTGTGTTTTCATTATTTAGTCCCTTAACGAACGCCAATATGCATTAAAACAGTGGTCGTTAAGGGGCCTTATTTCCTCATCGCCATATAAAACGGCAATTGGGAATAAGGGAATAGAGCCGCCCAGTGGCCGCAATTCTCGCCAGTGTCAGCTGTACATGACAGCTGACACCCTGCGTTATCGGCTCCAGACGGTTTTTAAGCCACTCAAGGGCTGATTAACCCCTTAAATGCCGCTGTCAATCGCAACAGCGTTATTTAATTGGTTACGAGGGGGTTACAAGACCTCCTTTGTAACCATCGGACCCCCACAATGAGAATCATGGATGCCAATGGTTACCATGGCACCCTGAGGTCATGATGGCCTTAGGGTATGGTGGCCTGTGAGATCCAGCTATATAAAAATTATACATGTCCCACAGTGGGACTAAGTAAAAAAGTGAAACATTTTTACATAAAATATCTGAAAAAGTAAAAAAACTCACACAAATCACGAAAAGCCGTTTCGCCAGTTAAAATGCAGCGTTTGTGATAAAACAAAAATAAACATAAAAAGTACACATAATTGGTATCACCGCATCCGGAATGACCCATGTCGTTACATCCTTTCGCAAATCTACTGATTGCAGTGCTATACTAGACTTCATAAACCGTAGCACTACAGGTGTCATATATCTTATAGATTGTACACAATGCAGCATCCAGCACATGGGACGCACTATCGGGCCTTTGAAAAAAAAGCATTACAAAACATATGTCTGAAGCAATAAACACATCAGCCATAAATATCTCCGCAGTGTCTCAAGTCACTTCTCCTAAGTTCATAAGGGAGATCTGTCTAATCTAAAATTTAAAGCCAAAGAGAAAGTTTTTACACCTGCTAGGGGAGGTAATTACAGGAGAATAATTCTAAACTGTGATTCTTTCTGGATCTTTAAGCTTAACACTAGGACTCCAGCAGGACTAAATGTTAGACAGGACATCATTTTACATTATTAAACAACTTATGTTTCCAAGATATGATAATGTAATCTTTTTTTTCTTCAGTTCTACAATAGTGAAGAGCAGATTGGTTTGTAGGACTCCGGTGCAGAGTCCAAGTCAGTGGTACTTGGCAGCTTGATGGGAGTCCCGCGAATCTCTTTACCTTCTGGCATTCCCGGGGCAGCATTTGATCTGTCAGGTCTCTTGCAACGTCCTGTGTCTGATGTGTAAAATAATAAAATACGCATACTTACCACCCCTGCACAACTTCTCCTCTTCCTCTCTTGATGCTTGGTTGCAGTATTGATCCATTGGTCACCACTGGCACCATGGGACAACAATGCCAAGAGAGGACAAGGGGAGATCATAGGGGATCGCGGGAGCAGTGTGGGGTAACTGTGGGAGATCGGTAGGTGAGTATTTGCTTTCTGTGTGGTGGTGGTCAACCCTTTTAAGGTACAATAACATTAGCCACTTATTGTCAGAATTCACTTCCGAACAGTCAATTGCCCCTCTACAAATATGGAAACAGACCAACAATTGAGTTACAGATTGTGGCACCAAAACAATTATTGTTGTTCTCTGGATTGGTAAAAGTGTTGCTCGGAGCTACATTTAGACAAGACATTCCTGTTTGGCACATGGTTCTCATGAGAATTTTTCACTTCTCGCTTGGAGGGAAATTTTTTTTATTGAGGATCAACCCAATGGAAATCTAATACAGACTTTAATCTAAATCCATGTAGCTTCATAATGAGTGAACAATATAGAGAATGTATTCATACCACAAATTTAGAAAACTGCCTACTCTTTGGATCCTAAATGAATGTACCTCAGTGTCTATTGTGCTATATCACTATTTATTTCAGAAAGTTTCCCAATAGTGGCTGAATGCCAAGATTATAAATCATTGTTTGTTATCTCCCAAAAAGTAAAAATTTCTGCATTAATAGCAAACAGGTGGTGTAATTGTCAGATTAAATTAATTCTAAATTAAAATGAGTTCAGGTAAAAGAAAATCTTGTAGTTCACCCATCAGTGAATAAATAGTCTCAATGGACCCTTGAAACCCTTGTTTGATGATAGTTAAAAAAGTCCAAATAATTATTGTTCTTCACACGTTAACCCCTTTATAGGGCTCTGCCTAGTAGTCTTTGATTGCTGCCTGTGAGATTAAAACAGTAGCAAGGTCAGGAGCAAACTGGGTTTTTTTAAGCAAAAAGTCAGGAAGGAGGCAAGAATCATAGTCATGGGCATGCATTCTATCAAACAGCCAGAATCAATTGGACTTTCTCAAATTTGGGAAGCTGTCCTGGGTGGTCGGCGGCAGGTCCCAATTTCAAATATACTGTATTTTCACCTGAATGATGCTTAGTATAAGGGTGATTACTATGGTTGAGCTGGAAGCTGTTGGATACCTGCTCTACTATTAAGCCTTTGACCCAAGCAGCATCTAAGGTTCAGCACATGATGTGTAATGATGTCACTATATTGGGTCTACTGGGCTGAATCACGAAGGGTAGAGTCTGGAGCAGACATGTAAATCTACTCCTCTTATTGTAATAATGGGGCCAACTGGGGTGTTATTTTTTTAAAGTCGTGAACTGTTCAGACTGGGGTGGGATGGTGAGGTAGAATGCTGGAGGTGTTTGGGGGCAACTTGGAACATCAGACAGTGGGGGCATCATACTGTGTAACCAGCATCATGTTTAGGCAGAAATGTGGAGGGCATCATACTGGGTATAGGCCAAGGTCAGAATCCAGGAAACACCATAAGTTCCAGACAAACCAAGCAGAGCTGAGGACAGCATAGTATTACATGGACAGCAGCCAGGAAAGCCTTTGCACCTCGGTCAGAAAGCAGTAAATGAGAGACCTACCGGCCGGATAAGCTATCCAGACTCTAGATTCTAGGGCACCTACGACAATTAAAACATTTGCTACATTTTTCTTTTATTGAGTATGGAAAAATAAATAGTTGCAAAAGCATACACAGATGTTAATAATAGAAGGGATTAAAACTAATTAAAGGTTTGGTTGAGCAGGTAAAGCAATAGCATAAAAGAAACCATAGTTATAAGTGTTAAGAGAAAATATATTCATTACTCGAGATTTCCCGAGCACGCTCAGGTGTCTTCCGAGTATTTTTTAGTGCTCGGAGATTTAGTTTTCTTTGCCGTATCTGAATGATTTACACCTGTTAGCCAGCTTGATTACATGTGGGGATTCCCTAGCAACCAGGCAACCCCCACTGAGCCTGGCTAACAGATGTAAATCATGCAGCTGAGGTGATGAAAACTAAATCTCCGAGCAATAAAAAATACTCGGAGGACACCCGAGCGTGCTCGGGAAATCTCAAGTAACGAGAATTTTCGCTCATCATTAATAGTTATAACACATCCTGTGACAAAAATGTTTTTTTGGCTAAATAAAATCCTGTCCCACCATTTTGATTCTGCCCAAGTAGCAAAATGTGCCATTTCCACCTGCTGTCCTCCCTGTGGCAAGGGTGGGATTCAAATGATTAGCAACAGGCTCCCTGTGAGGAAAGCCATGCTCCCTGTGAGGAGAACCATGCGCCCTTTTCATACCATATCCCTTTCTGCTGACCACACAAAGTTTGAAATAAAAATAATAGTAAATAAACTCAAAGGGGCATTTTCCTCTTTGAATACTCATAAAGTTTATCATTGTGTATTTCACAAGTGTATTGAATCTACACAGAATTCACACAGAAGCACACTGAAGTTTGACTCCATTCTTTCTTCCTTCCCCCACCAAATACAAAGGTTAAATGTACCTAATAATAAATACAGATGTAGCAATGCCAGACAATGCACCACTTTATTAACATAGCCATGTAGCTCATCATCTGACAAGTTACAGATTGCTACATTGTACAGAATCAATAAGTATGCATGAATACAGAATCAAAACCAAAATCTGTACATAAATACACTAGTACCAACATAAATATATTAATAAATCATCAGAACCTCTATCAGTTCATGAATACATAACCAGAAGCATCATCAGTATATGAATACAGCAATAGAGCCATTATCAGTACATGAATACAGCACCAGAACCACTACCAGTATATGACTATAGACTGCAGGTGCACAATGAGGGCAACATTGATGTGTATTATAATTAATGTATATGGACAAGGAGGACATTATTATAATATGGGAGCAACAATTCAGGACATTATAGCAATATGAGTAAGAAAATACAAAGCTGCACTCTGGATTGTTTAGAATGGAAAATTGGAACTGCATTACTGCCATAGAACATTGGTTAAGTACTATATTATGTACATACGGAATTTTGGAAAATCGGATATGCAATATTGCTATAGAAAAATTTATAGTAAAATGAAGGTACTAAGCACATAAGTTGGCCAATGTACAGTTAAGTCCATATATATTTGGACAGAAACAACATTTTTCTAATTTTGGTTTTAGACATTACCACAATTAATTTTAAACAAAACAATTCAGATGCAGTTGAAGTTCAGACTTTCCGCTTTCATTTGAGGGTATCCACATTAAAATTGGATGAAGGGTTTAGGAGTTTCAGCTCCTTAACATGTGCCACCCTGTTTTTAAAGGGACCAAAAGTAATTGGACAATTGACTCTAAGGCTATTTCATGGACAGGTGTGGGCAATCCCTTCGTTATGTCATTCTCAATTAAGCAGATAAAAGGCCTGGAGTTGATTTGAGGTGTGGTGCTTGCATTTGGAAGGTTTTGCTGTGAAGTAAATATGCGGTCAAAGGAGCTCTCCATGCAGGTGAAACAAGCCATCCTTAAGCTGCGAAAACAGAAAAAACCCATCCGAGAAATTGCTACAATATTAGGAGTGGCAAAATCTACAGTTTGGTACATCCTGAGAAAGAAAGAAAGCACTGGTGAATTCATCAATGCAAAAAGACCTGGGCGCCCACGGAAGACAACAGTGGTGGATGATCGCAGAACAATCTCCATGGTGAAAAGAAACCCCTTCACAACAGCCAACCAAGTGACCAACACTCTCCAGGAGGTCGGCGTATCAATATCCAAATCTACCATAAAGAGAAGACTGCATGAAAGTAAATACAGAGGGATCACTGCTGTTATGAACTATACTTTTGGGCTCCCTCTTGTGGTCACTCGCGGTATGGTTCTTGGATTCTCTTTCCTCAGGTTTGTAGTCACCTGTTCGTTAAGACTCTGGGTGTTTCTATTTAAACTTCCTGGAGTCTTAGTCCATTGCCTGGCATCCATATAATCAGTCCTTGTCTGGTTGCTCTTGTCTACTGGTCCTGATTTTTGCAACATAAGCTAAGTCCTGCTTTCTTGTTTTTTGTTTATTTGTATTATTCTGTTTTTTGTCCAGCTTGTTCATAATGTGATTCCTGATTTTGCTGGAAGCTCTTAGGGGGCTGATATTCTCCCCCCATACCGTTAGTCGGTACGGGGGTTCTTGGATATTCAGCGTGGATATTTTAGTAGGGTTTTTCGCTGACCACATAAGTCCGCTTTCTATATTTCTGCTATTATTTAGTGGGCCTCTCTTTGCTGAATCTAGTTCATACTTACGTTTGTCCTTTCCTCTTACCTCACCGTTATTATTTGTTGGGGGCCTGTATCTACTTTGGGGTATCTTTCTCTGGAGGCAAGTGAGGTCTGTATTTTCTCTGAAAGGGTTAGTTAGATCTCCGGCTGGCGCGAGATGTCTAGAACCAACGTAGGTACGTTCCCCGGCTGCTATTATTTGTGGGCTAGGATCAGGTATGTGGTCAGCTCAGTTACCACCTCCCTAAGAGCTAGTTTTTATGTTTGCAGACTTTGCTGAAGACCCTGAGATCCTCTGCCATTAGGATCACAACAGTATGCCAGGCCACTGAATAGTTAATGCATTGCAGAAGTGGGATTAAAAGAAAAAAGAAGTTCTGAGTTTTTTTTTTTTTTTCTTCCTTCCCCTTTACCTCTGAATGGCTTGAAACTCTGCTGCAGACATGAATGTGCAAACTCTGATTACTAGTGTGGATCAGCTTGCTGCTCGTGTGCAGAGCATTCAGGATTTTGTTATTGGCAGTCCTATGTCAGAGCCTAAGATTCCTATTCCTGAGCTGTTCTCTGGAGATCGATTTAAATTTGGGAATTTTAGGAATAATTGTAAATTGTTTCTTTCTTTGAGACCTCGTTCGTCTGGAGACTCAGCTCAGCAAGTTAAAATTGTTATCTCCTTCTTGCGGGGCGACCCTCAGGATTGGGCTTTCTCATTGGCGCCAGGAGATCCGGCATTGGCGAATATTGATGCGTTTTTTCTGGCGCTCGGATTGCTTTATGAGGAGCCCAATCTTGAAATTCAGGCAGAGAAGGCTTTGCTGGCTATTTCTCAGGGCCAGGATGAAGCCGAAGTGTATTGCCAAAAATTTCGGAAATGGTCCGTGCTTACTCAGTGGAATGAGTGTGCTCTGGCCGCAAATTTCAGAAATGGCCTTTCTGAAACTATTAAGAATGTGATGGTGGGCTTTCCCATTCCTACAAGTCTGAATGATTCTATGACGCTGGCCATTCAGATTGATCGGCGTTTGCGGGAGCGCAAATCCGCTAATCCTTTGGCGGTGTTGTCTGAACAGACGCCTGATTTAATGCAATGTGATAGAATTCAGACTAGAACTGAACGGCAAAATCATAGACGTCAGAATGGGTTGTGTTTTTACTGCGGTGATTCTACACATGTTATATCAGCATGCTCTAAACGCCTAACAAAGTTTGTTAGTCCTGTCGCCATTGGTAACTTGCAGCCTAAATTTATTTTGTCTGTGACTTTAATTTGCTCATTGTCTTCCTACCCTGTTATGGCGTTTGTGGATTCAGGCGCTGCCCTGAGTCTTATGGACTTGTCGTTTGCCAGGCGCTGTGGTTTTGTCCTGGAGCCTTTAGAAAATCCTATTCCTCTTAGAGGAATTGATGCTACGCCATTGGCGGAGAATAAACCGCAGTATTGGACACAAGTGACCATGTGCATGACTCCTGAACATCGGGAGGTGATTCGTTTTCTTGTTCTGCATAAAATGCATGATTTGGTCGTTTTGGGTCTGCCATGGTTACAGGCTCATAATCCTGTTCTGGATTGGAGGGCTATGTCTGTGTCAAGTTGGGGTTGTCAGGGAATTCATTGCGATTCCCCGTCGGTGTCTATTGCTTCCTCCACTCCTTCAGAAGTTCCTGAGATTTTGCTTGACTATCAGGATGTGTTCAGTGAGTCCAGGTCCAGTGCTCTTCCTCCTCATAGGGACTGTGACTGCGCTATAGATTTGATTCCTGGTAGCAAGTTTCCTAAGGGACGATTATTTAATCTGTCGGTACCTGAGCATGCCGCGATGCGTTCTTATATAAAGGAGTCTTTGGAGAAAGGACATATTCGTCCATCCTCTTCCCCTCTTGGTGCGGGATTCTTTTTTGTGGCCAAGAAAGACGGATCTTTGAGACCTTGTATAGACTATCGGCTTCTGAATAAAATCACGGTTAAATTTCAGTACCCTCTGCCACTATTGTCGGACTTGTTTGCTCGGATTAAGGGTGCCTGTTGGTTCACCAAGATAGATCTTCGTGGTGCGTACAACCTTGTGCGCATTAGGCAGGGAGATGAATGGAAAACTGCATTTAATACGCCCGAAGGTCATTTTGAGTACTTGGTGATGCCTTTTGGGCTCTCTAATGCTCCTTCAGTGTTTCAATCCTTTATGCATGACATCTTCCGGAAGTATCTAGATAAATTTGTGATTGTTTATCTGGATGACATTTTAGTTTTTTCTGATGATTGGGATTCTCATGTAAAGCAGGTCAGGATGGTGTTTCAGGTTTTGCGTGATAATGCTTTGTTTGTGAAGGGCTCAAAGTGTCTCTTTGGAGTGCAGAAGGTTTCCTTTTTGGGTTTTATCTTTTCCCCTTCTGCTGTGGAGATGGACCCAGTCAAGGTCCGAGCTATTCATGATTGGACTCAACCCACGTCTGTTAAGAGTCTTCAGAAGTTTTTGGGTTTTGCTAATTTCTACCGTCGTTTTATTGCTAACTTTTCTAGCGTTGTTAAACCTCTGACGGATATGACCAAGAAAGGTTCTGATGTCACTAATTGGGCTCCTGCGGCCATTGAGGCCTTCCGGGAGCTGAAGCGCCGGTTTACTTCGGCACCTGTTTTGTGCCAGCCTGATGTCTCATTTCCCTTTCAGGTTGAAGTGGATGCTTCTGAGATTGGTGCAGGAGCTGTTTTGTCGCAGAGAGGCTCTGGTTGCTCTATGATGAAACCATGTGCTTTCTTTTCCAGGAAGTTTTCGCTGGCTGAGCGGAACTATGATGTTGGTAATCGGGAGTTGTTGGCCATGAAGTGGGCATTTGAGGAGTGGCGTCATTGGCTCGAGGGAGCTAAGCATCGTGTGGTGGTCTTGACTGATCACAAGAACCTGATGTATCTCGAGTCTGCTAAACGCCTGAATCCTAGACAGGCTCGTTGGTCATTGTTTTTCTCCTGTTTTGACTTTGTGGTCTCATACCTGCCTGGTCCGAAAAATGTGAAGGCTGATGCTCTTTCCAGGAGCTTTGTGCCTGATTCTCCTGGAGTCTCAGAGCCGGCTGGTATTCTTAAAGAGGGAGTGATTTTGTCGGCCATTTCTCCTGATTTGCGACGTGTGTTGCAGAGATTTCAGGCTGGTAGACCTGACTCTTGTCCACCTGATAGATTGTTTGTTCCTGATAAATGGACCAGCAGAGTTATTTCCGAGGTTCATTCCTCGGTGTTGGCAGGGCATCCTGGGATTTTTGGTACCAGAGATTTGGTGGCTAGGTCCTTTTGGTGGCCTTCCTTGTCACGGGATGTGCGTGCTTTTGTGCAGTCCTGTGGGACTTGTGCTCGGGCTAAGCCTTGCTGTTCTCGTGCCAGCGGGTTGCTTTTGCCCTTGCCCGTCCCGAAGAGGCCTTTGACACACATTTCCATGGATTTCATTTCAGATCTTCCGGTGTCTCAGGGAATGTCTGTCATCTGGGTGGTGTGTGATCGTTTTTCCAAGATGGTCCATTTGGTGCCCTTGCCTAAGTTGCCTTCCTCTTCCGATCTGGTTCCTTTGTTTTTTCAGAATGTGGTTCGTTTGCACGGCATTGCTGAGAATATCGTGTCTGACAGAGGATCCCAGTTTGTGTCCAGATTCTGGCGATCTTTTTGTGCTAAGATGGGCATTGATCTGTCGTTCTCGTCTGCCTTTCATCCTCAGACTAATGGCCAAACGGAGCGAACTAATCAGACGCTGGAGGCTTATTTGAGATGTTTTGTTTCTGCGGATCAGGATGATTGGGTGACCTTCTTGCCATTGGCTGAGTTTGCCCTCAATAATCGGGCTAGTTCCGCTACTTTGGTTTCGCCATTTTTCTGCAACTCTGGTTTTCATCCTCGTTTCTCCTCGGGTCATGTTGAGCCTTCTGACTCTCCTGGGGTGGATTCTGTGGTTGATAGGTTGCAGCGGACTTGGAATCATGTGGTGGACAACTTGAAGTTGTCACAGGAGAAGGCTCAGCATTTTGCCAACCGCCGCCGCGGTGTGGGTCCCCGACTTCGTGTTGGGGATTTGGTTTGGTTGTCTTCTCGGTTTGTCCCTCTGAAGGTTTCCTCTCCTAAGTTTAAGCCTCGCTTTATTGGTCCTTATAGAATTTTGGAGGTCCTTAATCCGGTGTCTTTTCGTTTGGATCTTCCTGTGTCGTTTGCCATTCACAATGTGTTCCATAGGTCTTTGTTGCGGCAGGACATTGTGCCTGTGGTTCCTGCTGTTGACCCTCCTGCTCCGGTCTTGGTTGAGGGCGAGTTGGAGTATATGGTGGAGAAGATCTTAGATTCTCGTCTCTCTAGACGGAGGCTTCAGTATCTGGTCAAATGGAAGGGCTATGGACAGGAGGATAATTCCTGGGTGGTCGCCTCTGATGTTCATGCGGCCGATTTGGTTCGTGCTTTTCACGCTGCCCATCCTGATCGCCCTGGTGGTCGTAGTGAGGGTTCGGTGACCCCTCCTTAAAGGGGGAGTACTGTTATGAACTATACTTTTGGGCTCCCTCTTGTGGTCACTCGCGGTATGGTTCTTGGATTCTCTTTCCTCAGGTTTGTAGTCACCTGTTCGTTAAGACTCTGGGTGTTTCTATTTAAACTTCCTGGAGTCTTAGTCCATTGCCTGGCATCCATGTAATCAGTCCTTGTCTGGTTGCTCTTGTCTACTGGTCCTGATTTTTGCAACATAAGCTAAGTCCTGCTTTCTTGTTTTTTGTTTATTTGTATTATTCTGTTTTTTGTCCAGCTTGTTCATAATGTGATTCCTGATTTTGCTGGAAGCTCTTAGGGGGCTGATATTCTCCCCCCATACCGTTAGTCGGTACGGGGGTTCTTGGATATTCAGCGTGGATATTTTAGTAGGGTTTTTCGCTGACCACATAAGTCCGCTTTCTATATTTCTGCTATTATTTAGTGGGCCTCTCTTTGCTGAATCTAGTTCATACTTACGTTTGTCCTTTCCTCTTACCTAACCGTTATTATTTGTTGGGGGCCTGTATCTACTTTGGGGTATCTTTCTCTGGAGGCAAGTGAGGTCTGTATTTTCTCTGAAAGGGTTAGTTAGATCTCCGGCTGGCGCGAGACGTCTAGAACCAACGTAGGCACGTTCCCCGGCTGCTATTATTTGTGGGCTAGGATCAGGTATGTGGTCAGCTCAGTTACCACCTCCCTAAGAGCTAGTTTTTATGTTTGCAGACTTTGCTGAAGACCCTGAGATCCTCTGCCATTAGGATCACAACACACTGCACAGTGCAAGCCACGCATAAGCATCAAGAATAAAAAGGCTAGACTGGACTTTGCTAAAAAACATTTAAAAAAGCCAGCACAGTTCTGGAAGAACATTCTTTGGACAGATGAAACCAAGATCAACCTCTACCAGAATGATGGAAAGAGAAAAGTATGGCGAAGGCGTGGTACAGCTCATGATCCAAAGCATACCACATCATCTGTAAAACACGGCGGAGGCAGTGTGATGGCTTGGGCATGCATGGCTGCCAGTGGCACTGGGTCACTAGTGTTTATTGATGATGTGACACAGGACAGAAGCAGCCGAATGAATTCTGAGGTATTCAGAGACATACTGTGTGCTCAGATCCAGCCAAATGCAGCCAAACTGATTGGTCGTCATTTTATACTACAGATGAACAATGACCCAAAACATAAAGCCAAAGCAACCCAGGAGTTTATTAAAGCAAAGAAGTGGAATATTCTTGAATGGCCAAGTCAGTCATCTGATCTGAACCCAATTGAGCATGCATTTCACTTGTTAAAGACTAAACTTCAGACAGAAAGGCCCACAAACAAATAGCAACTGAAAACCACCGCAGTGAAGGCCTGGCAGAGCATCAAAAAGGAGGAAACACAGCGTCTGGCGATGTCCATGAGTTCAAGACTTCAGGCCAGGCAGTCATTGCTAACAAAGGGTTTTCAACCAAGTACTAGAAATGAACATTTTATTTAAAATTATTTAATCTGTCCAATTACTTTTGGTCCCTTTAAAAACAGGGTGGCACATGTTAAGGAGCTGAAACTCCTAAACCCTTCACCCAATTTTAATGTGGATACCCTCAAATGAAAGCTGAAAGTCTGAACTTCAACTGCATCTGAATTGTTTTGTTTAAAATTCATTGTGGTAATGTCTATAATCAAAATTAGAAAAATGTCTCTGTCCAAATATATATGGATTTAACTGTATATGAGCCCAACTGCAATGGAAATGCATACCTTATAGTTGGGTCCCTGTCCTGATAAGATACCTCTCTTGGACTAAAACCCCTATAATATACTGTATGTGGCAGGGACCTAACTACAGCGCTGGCAAAAATTAAGAGACCACTGCAAGATGTTCAGTTTCTCTGCTTTTTCTGTTTATAGGTATATTTTTTGAGTAAAATGTACATTGTTGTTTTATTCTATAAACTACTGACAACATGTATCTGAAATTTAAAACTAAAAATTTTGTATTTATTTGCAGCAAATGAGAAATCGACAAAATATTAAAAAAGAAACAATGCTTTCAGACCTCAAATAATGCAAAGAAAACAAGTTCTTATGCATGTAGAAACAACAATACTCATGTTTTAACTCAGGAAGAGTTCAGAAATCAATATTTGGTGGAATAATCATGATTTTTAATCATAGCTTTCATGCATCTTGGAATACTTTCCACCAGTCTTTCACACTGCTTTTGGGTGACCTTATGCCACTCCTGGTACAAAAATGTAAGCAGTTCATCTTTGATGACTTGTGACTATCCATCTTCCTCTTGACTACATTCCAGAGGTTTTCAATGGGGTTCAGGTCTGGAGATTGGGCTGGCCATGACAGGGTCTTGATGTGGTGCTCCTTCATCCACACATTGATTGACCTAGCTGTGTGGCATGGGACATTGTCCTGTTGGAAAAACCAGTCCTCAGAGTTGGAGAACATTGCCTGAGAAAAATGAAGCAGGTATTTTTCAAGGATAACTTTGTATGTGGCTTGATTCATACGTAATTTTCAAAGATTAACCTGCCCAATTCCAGCCTTGCTGAAGCATCCCCAGATCATCACCGATCCCCCACCAAATTTCATAGTGGGTGCAAGACACTGTGGCTTGTACCCCTCTCCAGGTCTCCGTCTAACCATTAGATGACCAGGTGTTGGGCAAAGCTGAAAATTAGACTCATCAGAGAAGATTACCTTACTCCAGTCCTCTATTGTCCAATCCTTATGGTTTTTGGCAAACTTCAGCCTGGCTCTCCTTTGCTTCTCATTGATGAAAGGCTTTTTTCTAGCTTTACATGACTTGAGTCCTGTGTTGTGAATTCTGTTTTTGGGCTCCCTCTGGTGGTTACTGGTGGTACTGGCTGATTTTTGTCTTGCACCTGTTCCCATCAGGAATCTGGGAGTTTCCTATTTAGTCTGGCTTCTCAGTCATTCTAGTGCCGGCAATCAATGTTACCAGAGCACCTCTGTTGCTTGTTACCTGCTCCAAGTCTGCAATTCAGCTAAGTTGGATCTTTGGCATTTTTTGTGTTTGTTTGTCCAGCATGCATTTATATTTCTCTTGCTGCTGGAAGCTCTAGTGATCTGAAATTACTACTCCGGTGTCATGAGTTGATAACGGAGTTAAAGTAATTTCAGGATGGCTGTTTAGGGTTTTGAGGTGACCGCGAAGTCCTCTTTTGTATTTTCTGCTATCTAGTCAGAGGGCCTCTCTTTGCTGAATCTATATTCATACTGCGTATGTGTTTTCCTCTTACCTAACCGTTATTATATGTGGGGGGCTACTATCACTTTTGGGGTTTCCCTGGAGGCAAGCCAGGTCTGTGTATTCCTCTACTAGGAGTAACTAGATCTCCAGCTGGTGCGAGGTGTCTAGGGATAATCGTAGGCACACCCCCTGGCTACTATTAGTTGCGTGTTAGGTTCAGCGTCACGGTCATCTGAGATTCCATCATTCCTAGAGCTAGTCCGTTTTTGCCTGAGTCCCTGCCATTGGGAACCCTGACAGTATTCCCGGCCGCAAATGTATTAAAGGTATTGGCTGAAGAAAGAGAGAAAAGAAGAAGTTTCTGACACTTTTTTTTTTTTTTTTACTCAGAAGTTCTGTCTAGCCATAATTGCAATCTGCTGCTTTTTTCTCTCCTCTTAACCCCTGAATGGCTCAGATCTCAGCTGTTGAGAAATGGATATCCAGAGTTTAGCTACAGGCCTGAGTGCTCTTGCTTCTAAGGTTCAAAATATCCAAGACTATGTTATACATGCTCCTATGTCAGAACCCAAGATTCCTATACCTGAGTTCTTTTCTGGAGATAGATCTCGTTTTTTGAATTTTAAGCACAATTGTAAATTGTATCTTTCTCTGAGATCTCGCTCCGCTGGAGACTCCGCTCAGCAGGTTAAAATTGTGATTTCCTTGTTGCGGGGTGACTCCCAGAATTGGGCATTTGCATTGGCACCAGGGGATCCTGCGCTGCTCAATGTGGATGCGTTTTTTCTGGCACTGGGGTTGCTCTATGAGGAACCTAATTTGGAGATTCAGGCTGAAAAGGCCTTGATAGCCCTCTCTCAAGGGCATGATGAAGCTGAAATATATTGTCAAAAATTTCGAAAATGGTCTGTGCTTACTCAGTGGAATGAGTGCGCCCTGGCGGCGAATTTCAGAGAAGGTCTCTCTGACGCCGTTAAAGATGTCATGGTGGGGTTTCCTACGCCCACAGGTCTGAATGAATCCATGACTATGGCTATTCAGATTGATCGGCGTTTACGGGAGCGCAAACCTGTGCACCATTTGGCGGTGTCTTCTGAGCAGACACCGGAGATTATGCAATGTGATAGAATTCTGTCCAGAAGTGAGCGGCAGAATTATAGGCGTAAAAATGGGTTGTGCTTCTACTGTGGTGATTCTGCTCATGTTATATCAGCATGCTCTAAACGCACAAAAAAGGTTGATAAGTCTTTTGCAATTGGCACTTTACAGTCTAAGTTTATTTTGTCTGTAACTTTGATCTGTTCATTATCATCTATTACTGTGGATGCCTATGTGGATTCTGGCGCTTCCTTGAGTCTTATGGATTTGTCCTTTGCCAGACGCTGTGGGTTTAGCCTAGAGCCTTTGGAAGTTCCTATCCCTCTGAAGGGTATCGACTCCACACTATTGGCTAGGAATAAACCACAATACTGGACACAAGTGACTATGTGTATGACTCCTGACCATCGGGAGGTGATTCGCTTCCTTGTGTTGCATAACTTGCATGATGTCTTAGTGCTTGGATTGCCATGGTTGCAAACTCATAATCCAGTCTTTGACTGGAAAACAATGTCTGTGTTAAGCTGGGGATGTCAGGAGGCTCATGGGGAAGTACCTTTGGTTTCCATTGCTTCATCTACTCCCTCTGAAATTCCGGCATTTTTGTCTGACTATTGTGATGTTTTTGAGGAGCCCAAACTTAGTTCTCTCCCCCCTCACAGGGATTGTGATTGTGCTATAGACTTGATTCCGGGCAGCAAGTTTCCCAAGGGTCGTTTGTTTAATCTGTCTGTGCCTGAACATGCTGCTATGCGAGAGTATATTAAGGAGTCCTTGGAAAAGGGACATATCCGTCCATCCTCATCCCCTTTAGGAGCAGGTTTTTTTTTCGTGGGTAAAAAAGATGGCTCCCTGAGGCCCTGTATTGATTATCGCCTGTTAAATAAGATTACAGTCAAATACCAGTATCCTTTGCCACTATTGACTGATTTATTTGCTCGTATTAAAGGGGCAAAGTGGTTTTCTAAGATTGATCTTCGGGGTGCGTATAATTTGGTGCGGATTAAGCAGGGAGATGAGTGGAAAACTGCATTTAATACGCCCGAGGGCCATTTTGAGTATTTGGTAATGCCTTTTGGTCTTTCTAATGCTCCTTCAGTCTTTCAGTCCTTTATGCACGATATTTTCCGTAAATACCTGGATAAATTTATGATTGTGTATTTGGATGATATTTTGATTTTTTCGGATGACTGGGAGTCGCATGTTCAACAGGTTAGGAAGGTTTTTCAGGTTTTGCGGGCCAATTCTTTGTTTGTAAAGGGTTCAAAGTGTATTTTTGGGGTTCAGAAGATCTCCTTTTTGGGGTATATTTTTTCCCCTTCTTCTGTTGAGATGGATCCTGTCAAGGTTCGGGCTATTTGTGATTGGACGCAGCCTACGTCCCTGAAGAGTCTTCAGAAGTTCTTGGGCTTTGCTAATTTCTATCGTCGATTTATAACTGGGTTTTCAAGTGTTGCTAAACCTCTGACTGATTTGACTAAGAAGGGTGCTGATGTTGCCAATTGGTCCTCTGCGGCTGTGGAGGCCTTTCGGGAGCTTAAGCGCCGCTTTTCTTCCGCCCCTGTGTTGCGCCAGCCTGATGTTTCGCTCCCTTTTCAGGTCGAGGTTGATGCTTCCAAGATTGGAGCGGGGGCGGTTTTGTCGCAGAGAAGTCCCGATTGCTCAGTGATGAGACCATGTGCATTCTTCTCTCGAATGTTTTCGCCCGCCGAGCGAAATTATGATGTCGGTAATCGGGAGCTCTTGGCGATGAAGTGGGCATTTGAGGGTGCTGGACATCAGGTGGTGGTCTTGACTGATCACAAGAATCTGATTTACCTTGAGTCTGCCAGGCGTCTGAATCTTAGACAGGCGCGCTGGTCGTTGTTTTTCTCCCGGTTTAATTTTGTGGTTTCATACTTGCCGGGTTCAAAAAATGTGAAGGCAGATGCCCTTTCTAGGAGTTTTGAGCCTGACTCCTCTGGTGATTCTGAGCCTACGGGTATCCTTAAGGATGGGGTGATTTTGTCTGCTGTCTCCCCAGACTTGCGACGTGCTTTGCAGGAGTTTCAGACTGATAGGCCTGATCGTTGTCCGCCTGGGAGACTGTTTGTTCCAGATGAATGGACCAGTAGAGTCATCTCGGAGGTTCATTCTTCTGTGTTGGCAGGTCACCCTGGAATTTTTGGTACCAGAGATTTGGTGGCCAGGTCCTTCTGGTGGCCTTCCCTGTCTCGGGATGTGCGTGCCTTTGTACAGTCTTGTGATGTTTGTGCTCGGGCCAAGCCTTGCTGTTCTCGGGCTAGTGGATTGTTGTTGTCCTTGCCTATTCCGAAGAGGCCGTGGACGCACATCTCTATGGACTTTATCTCGGACCTCCCGGTTTCTCAGAAAATGTCCGTCATTTGGGTGGTGTGTGACCGTTTTTCTAAGATGGTTCATTTGGTACCCTTGCCCAAATTGCCTTCTTCATCTGAGTTGGTTCCTTTATTTTTTCAGAATGTGGTTCGTTTACATGGTATCCCGGAAAACATCGTTTCTGACAGGGGGTCTCAATTTGTGTCTAGGTTCTGGCGAGCGTTCTGTGCCAGGATGGGCATTGATTTGTCTTTTTCGTCTGCATTCCATCCTCAGACTAATGGCCAGACGGAGCGAACTAATCAGACCTTGGAGACTTATTTGAGGTGTTTTGTGTCTGCTGATCAGGATGATTGGGTCGCCTTTTTGCCGTTGGCAGAGTTTGCCCTCAATAATCGGGCCAGTTCTGCCACTCTGGTTTCTCCTTTCTTTTGCAATTCAGGGTTTCACCCTCGTTTTTCATCTGGCCAGGTGGAATCTTCGGATTGCCCTGGAGTGGACACGGTGGTGGATAGACTGCACCGGATTTGGAGTCATGTGGTGGACAATTTGAAGTTGTCTCAGGAGAAGACTCAGCAGTTTGCTAATCGTCATCGTCGTGTGGGTCATCATCTCTGCGTTGGGGACTTGGTGTGGTTATCTTCTCGTTTTGTCCCTATGAAGGTCTCTTCTCCTAAGTTTAAACCTCGGTTCATAGGTCCTTATAAGATTTTGGAGATCCTTAATCCTGTATCTTTTCGTTTGGACCTACCAGCATCTTTCACCATTCATAATGTCTTCCATCGGTCGTTGTTGCGGAGGTACGAGGTACCGGTTGTTCCTTCTGTTGAGCCTCCTGCTCCTGTGCTGGTGGAGGGTGAATTGGAGTATGTTGTGGAGAAGATTTTGGACTCTCGCGTTTCCAGACGGAGACTTCAATATTTGGTTAAATGGAAGGGATACGGTCAGGAGGATAATTCTTGGGTGACTGCCTCCGATGTTCATGCCTCTGATTTGGTTCGCGCCTTTCATAGGGCGCATCCAGATCACCCTGGTGGTTCTCATGAGGGTTCGGTGCCCCCTCCTTAAGGGGGGGGTACTGTTGTGAATTCTGTTTTTGGGCTCCCTCTGGTGGTTACTGGTGGTACTGGCTGATTTTTGTCTTGCACCTGTTCCCATCAGGAATCTGGGAGTTTCCTATTTAGTCTGGCTTCTCAGTCATTCTAGTGCCGGCAATCAATGTTACCAGAGCACCTCTGTTGCTTGTTACCTGCTCCAAGTCTGCAATTCAGCTAAGTTGGATCTTTGGCATTTTTTGTGTTTGTTTGTCCAGCATGCATTTATATTTCTCTTGCTGCTGGAAGCTCTAGTGATCTGAAATTACTACTCCAGTGTCATGAGTTGATAACGGAGTTAAAGTAATTTCAGGATGGCTGTTTAGGGTTTTGAGGTGACCGCGAAGTCCTCTTTTGTATTTTCTGCTATCTAGTCAGAGGGCCTCTCTTTGCTGAATCTATATTCATACTGCGTATGTGTTTTCCTCTTACCTAACCGTTATTATATGTGGGGGGCTACTATCACTTTTGGGGTTTCCCTGGAGGCAAGCCAGGTCTGTGTATTCCTCTACTAGGAGTAACTAGATCTCCGGCTGGTGCGAGGTGTCTAGGGATAATCGTAGGCACACCCCCTGGCTACTATTAGTTGCGTGTTAGGTTCAGCGTCGCGGTCATCTGAGATTCCATCATTCCTAGAGCTAGTCCGTTTTTGCCTGAGTCACTGCCATTGGGAACCCTGACAGTCCTGCCTCTATGAGCCTGTTCTTGCCATGCACTTCACCCCAGCTGCCATTTGCCATTCCTTTTGTAGGTCACTTGATGTCATCCTGCGGTTGCTGAGTGACATTTGAATAAGCTGACTGTCATCCCGGTCAGTGGAGAGTCGCTTTCGCCTTTTGCCAGTCTGGAGCTTTGTTGTCCCCAATGTCTGCTGCTTGACCTTGTTGTAATAGTCTGTCATCTTCGAAGTTTTAAGGATGGAGGCAACATGATGCTCACTGTATCCCTCTGGTAGTAAAGTTAGAATTGAGCCCTTCTTTTCCTCACTCAAGACTTTTCTTTTCAACTCCTTTGACATGGTTAAAAGTAATTTTTTTCTATCAAATTAATTTTGGGCTATTCCTAGCACTCGTTTGGCCATCCAGCATGTCCTATTGCAAGAGGATTGTGAAGACCACAACAGTGTTCTTTATACTTTCCCTCGTTAAATAAGATTTGGTTCAGGTAATCACCTAATCAGAAATACATTAAGTAGAATGAGGTGTACTTTGGTTGGAATTCAACTGACGCTGGAATGGAATGGCTGTCAGACATGTAGAGATGGTGATTTTTAGAAAACTGTGCAGTGGTCTCTTAATTTTTGTCAGAGCTGTATAAAGTACGCATTGACATTGCAGTTGGGCTCATATACATTGGCCAAGCACATTTCAACAAGGAACCTTGAAAGATAATAGTCTTGTTATTATTATTATTGTACATTTATATAGCTCCATTTATTCCATGGTGCTTTACATGTGAAAGGGGCACATATAGACACAATAAACATGAGCAATACAAGGCACACACAAGTACAGAAGGAGAGAGGACCCTGCCCACGAGGACTCACAGTCTACAGGGGATGGGTGAGGATACACTAGGAGAGGGTAGAGCTGGTCGTGCGGCGGTTCAGCAGACTAAGGATCACTGCAGGTTGTAGGCTTGTCAGAAGAGGTGGGTCTTTAGGTTCTTTTTGAAGGTTTCCGTGGTAGGCGAGAGTCTGATGTGTTGGGGTAGAGAGTTCAATAGTATGGGGGAAGCACGGGAGAAGTCTTGTATGCGGTTGTGGGAAGAAGAGATAAGAAGGGAGTAGAGAAGGAGATCTTGAGAGGAACGAAGGTTGCATGTGGGTAAGTACAGAAAGACCATGTCACAGATGGCCGCTGGGGACGGCGCATGCTCAGATTCAGATCTCGTCTCCTGAGATCTCGGGACGAGATCTGAATCTGAGCATGCGCCGCCCCCAGCGGCCATTTTCCCGGAGGCCACCGCATCGCAGCAATGGAGCTGCCGGTGCCTCCGAGCTTTGAGGAGATGCCGGAGGAGCCCCGACTCTGCACTAAGATACGCCGCCGCCGCCCCACAGCACAGAGTCCTGACACTGCACAAAGAGGAGCCGCCGCCGCCGCCGCTCACCAGCACAGAAACCCCATGCTGCCACAATGAGGTGAACTCTCCTTCATCCATGACTTCTTCCTTTCCAATTCTCTTAACCTCCTGGTTCTTACTGAAACCTGGATCCAGCAGTCAGACACCACCGCTGCTGCTGCTCTTTCATATGGTGGACTACACTTTTCTCATACCCCAAGATCGGACAACAGAGCAGGTGGTGGCGTTGGTCTGCTCCATTCACCCAAATGTACCTTTCAAGTTATCCCCCAAGTAGCCTCACTTGTCTTCCCTTCTTTTGAGGTCCATGATGTCAGATTCTACATCCACTTCTCCATGCTAGTGGTGGTGGTGTATCGTCCTCCTGGCCCCTCTCATCAGTCCCTGGATCACTTTGCCACCTGGCTTCCACACTTTCTCTCCTGTGACATCCCCACCCTCATCATGGGTGATTTCAACATCCTCATTGCTTTTCCCCTCTCCCCATCTGCTTCTCACCTTTTATCTCTAACCTCCTCTTTCGGCCTCTCGCAGCATACTAACTCTCCAACGCATGAAGACGGAAACTCCTTTGACTTAGTCTTCTCCTGGCTTTGCTCAGTGGATGATTTCACAAACTCCCCTCTCCCGCTCTCTGACCACAACCTTCTTTCATTCTCTATCAAGAACTGCCATCCTGCTCAGGTCACCCCAACTTTCCACACTTATAGAAACATATAGGCCATTAACACCCAGAAACGTATGAAGAACTTGCAGTCCTCATTGGCCCCTATCTCCTCCATCTCATGTCCTGATTCTGCACTGAAGCATTACAATGAAACCCAGCAAAGTGCCCTGGATGAAATTGCACCTCCTATACATAGAACAACTCGGCACAGATCGCGACAACCGTGGCACACACTGCAAACACATTTCCTACAGCGGTGCTCCAGGTGCGCCAAACGTCTGTGGAGAAAATCCAATCTACCCGAAGAATTCATCCATTATAAGTACATGCTTAAAACATGCAACACTGCCCTTCACCTCTCCAAACAAACTTATTTCAACACCCTCATCACCTCACTGTCCAATAACCCTAAACGTCTCTTTGACAATTTTCATTCCCTACTCAACCCAAGAGTGCAGGCCCCAACCACGGATCTCCACGCTGACGATCTGGCCAATTACTTTAAAGATAAAATTGACCACATCTGACAGGAAATTATCTCCCAATTCCATCAGACCAAGCACTGTCCTCCCTCCCCCACTGCATCTAGCTCACTCTCTGATTTTGAACCAGTTACAGAAGAAGAAGTAATCAGGCTCCTTGCATCTTCTCGCCCGACCACTTGCACCAGTGACCCCATTCCGTCACATCTCCTCTAGTCCCTTTCCCCTGCTGTCACCTTTCACCTAACAAAAATATTCAACCTTTCTCTCTCTTCCGGTATCTTTCCCTCCTCATTTAAGCATGCCATCATACATCCATTACTTAAAAAACCATCCCTCGACCAAAACTGTGCCGCTAACTATAGACCTGTCTCTAATCTCCCCTTTATCTCCAAACTCCTCGATCGCCTGGTCCACTCCTGTTTTATTTGCTATCTCTCAGATAACTCTCTTCTCAACCCTCTTTATCTGGTTTCCGCTCTTTATGCTCTACTGAAACTGCCCTCACTAAAGTCTCTTATGATTTACTAACAGCTAAATCTAATGGTCACTACTCCATGCTAATTCTCTTGGATCTCTCTGCAGCATTCCACACTGTGGACCATCAGCTCCTCCTCAATATGTTTTACTCCATCGGCCTCAAGGACACCGTTCTCTCTTGGTTCTCCTATCTCTGTGACCGCTCCTTCACTGTATCTTCTGCTGGTTCCTCCTCCTCTCACCTTCCCCTTACTGTTGGGGTTCCTGAAGGATCAGTCCTATTCTCTTTGTATACTGCCCCTATTGGACAATCAGTAGATTTGGGTTCCAATACCATCAATATGCTGATGACACCCAATTATACACTTCTGCTTCTGATATCACGCCTGCCTTTCTAGAAAACACCAGTAATTGTCTTACCACTGTTTCCAATATCATGTCCTCCCTCTATCTGAAACTGAACCTGTCAAAAACTGAACTCCTCGTGTTTCCTCCCTTTACTAACTTACCTTTGCCTGACATTGCCATCTCCGTGTGTGGTTACACCATTACTCCCAAGCAACATGCCTGCTGCCTTGGGGTCATACTTGACTCCGAGCTTTCATTTACCCCCCACATCCACTCACTGGCTCGCTCTTCTTATCTGCACCTTAAAAACATTTCTAGAATCCGCCCTTTTCATACTTTCGACTCTGCAAAAACTCTTGCTGTTTCACTTATTCATTCTCGTCAGGACTATTGTAACTCTCTACTAATCAGCTCCCCTTTTACCAAACTCTCCCCTCTCCAATCTGTCGTGAATGCTGCAGCCAGGATCGTATGCCTCATCAATCGTTATACTGATGCCTATACCTTGTGCCAGTCATTACACTGGTTACCTATCCACTCCAGAATCCAGTACAAAACTATTACTCTCATCCACAAAGCTCTCCGTGTCTCAGCACCACCCTACATCTCCTCCCTGGTCTCTGTCTACCACCCTACCTTTGCTCTCCGTTCTGCTAATGACCTGAGGTTAGCATCCTCAATAATCAGAACCTCCCACTCCCGTCTCCAAGACTTTTCATGTGCTGCGCCAATTCTTTGGAATGCACTTCCCAGGTTAATATGATTAATCCCCAATCCCCACAGCTTTAAGAGTGCTCTAAAAACGCATTTGTTCAGACTGGCCTACTGCCTCAATGCATTAACCTAACTATCCCTGTGTGGCCCATTCAAAAAACTTCAACCATAATCAGGTTCCTCGCATTATGTATTCATACGCTTTATGCATTTAATAGCCCTCTGTGTCTGTATTGTTACATATTTAGGCAGTTAACTGGTTCATGGAGCTTTATATGAACACCCCATTCTTACACTATGGCTGGTCCGAACAACGAAAGCAATTGTTACCATCCGCCTCTCGTGTCTCCCCTTTTTCCTCATAGTTTTTAAGCTTGCGAGCAGGGCCTTTATTCCTCTTAGAATCTGTTTTGATCTGTGTTTATTGTTATGCTGTAATGTCTATTGTCTGTACAAATCCCCTCTATAATTGTAAAGAGCTGCGGAATATGTTTTCGCTATATAAATAAAATTATTATTATTATTTATTATTATTATTATTGACCTCCACTGTTCCTGTTAACTGCCATTTCTTAATTGCATTTCAAACTGAGGAAAGGACAACTTGAAAATGCTTTGCTATCTTCTTATAGCTTTCTTCTGCTTTGTGGGCCTCCACCATTTTCATTTTCAGAGTGATAGGCAGCTGCTTATGCAGCGCCCCAGAGTCCTGGTTGCTGCAGTAATGTCGCTCTTCCACCAGGGGGGAGTAATATTACGTTTGATGGTACTAAAGGAGTTCATCTTTCCAGGTATCACAAGTCTAACACTACACTTCACACTCCAGTCCACCAGGGGGAGCCTTGCTTCTATCAATTAGGGCACTCCTCACATACGGGTAAAACTGGTGGGTTGGATAGAAAGTTAGTCAGAAGCTGCCTGGGTTTGACCCAGAGAGGACCTGTCAGGCAGACAGAGGGGAAAGGAGGAACATCTGAGCTGCAGACAGAGGGTCCCTGTCAGGGGTGGGATCCTGACAGAGGCCTAGCACGAGATAGAAAGCCACGGAGCTGCGCCTGCCCCACGTGCGGCAGCATCCTAAGAAAGGACACGAAGAGAAGTGTATTGTGGAGAGTGAGAATCGAAGTCACAGCACAAGGAGATAATACCGGGAGGAGTTCTGCCCCAAGATCGGCAGCCTCCTTCTGAGGCGCGTAGCCGGTGGCCGGAACACCGAGGGAGTAATTGACTCTATGCATTACTTCAGAGACCAGCAGGACAGTCAATTCCAAGTTGGCTGCCCGACCTTAATACCTAAGAAGACACGGTGGCAAATTGTGGGGGTCAGGGCGTCTCTAGGGTCCCTACAAACAAGCCCCAGGCTATCCCAGTCATACGGGTTGTCCTATCCATACCATCTGGGGGACAGAGAGAGAGAACATCAGAAACATCCACGAAAGTTGTGAGGACTATCCCATGGTGCTCAGCAGGGAAGTACTACAACACACAGGCGCTAGTAGGTAGGCTACTGATTTCCACCTGGTTAAGAGAACTCTGGATATGCCTTCGGACCAGCCGGACTCTGCCTGCCCTGTGAACGGTACTCTGGACTGTGGACGCTGAAGTCTTCAGTAAAAGGTAAAGAGACTGCAACCTTTGTGTCCTCGTTACTCATTGCGCCTTACATTATCCACCATCACAACCTACACATCTGGGAAGCCCTGGGGACATACTTCACCTGTGGGAATGTATACCATCTAGCTGCCATTCCATCACCCCAGCGGACCCCTAAGCAGCGTCGGTCACCCTGACCGAATACCACAGGTGGCGTCACGAACACTGTACAGATTACACCTTTAATTGGGCGTCCCTCAGAAGGGCCATGGACCGGGTCGGGCCACCGTGACATCCCCAGAACCGAGAGAGGTAGACCCGGTACCGAGTACCCCATTGCCCTTACACGTGGGGGTGCTCCACTTAGAAGAACCCATGGCTGCTGTTTTTGGCACAAGGTTAGAGAAGGTTGGATTTTTATAAATCTGGGAAATTTGCATCACCTGGCCTTTCCTAACGATGATAGTGAACAAGCAATAACCCTAATTAAGGTCAGAGCACACAAATCTCCAAGGGTGCCCATTTACTTTGACAGTCTGCAGATATTTCAGGCAACAGTCACACATTTAAGCCACGCAGGTTGGTCACAGTAGCACAAGCAACATGTGCCCTGATGCAGTCAAGTTGGAAAATGGGGCTTGCGACACTTTGGAGAAATGGCCGTATCACACTGAGCAATTTTTTTTTTATCAGGAATGAAGACTTGAGGCATCCAGGAACTATACAATATGCCACCCAGGAGCAAGCTGGGCCATGAGGTACAGGGGAATATGCCCCCGGGCTGCTCCACCAGCAGCGGTACAGGGCCTCCATTGCGCCTTTTAGTGTGTGTGTGTGTATGTGTGTGCTGGCCGCCTAACAGCAGACACATAACGCAGTGCTTTACATTGCCACTTGCTGTTGGAGAGAAGCTTCAAGTAAACATGCATGTAGGGGATGCGTGAGAGGACTATTGAGGGGAAAGGTGTGGGGAGACAGAATTGGGGGAGAAGTGTGAGGGTGCACGGAACAGAGACTGGGTAGTAGATGGGGCGGTACAGAGCTGGTTATCTTGGGGGGACAGTGTGAGGGCACAGCAAAGAGGGGACAGTAGAGGGATTGTGAAGGGGGCATAGTATAGAGACTGGGCAGTATTGTTAGGACACACTGTGAGAGGACAGTCTTAAGAGGGGGCACAATATAGAGACTGGGCAGTATGGGTAAGACACACTGTGAGAGGACAGTCTGGAAGTGGGCCCAGTATAGAAAGAAGAGAACAGTGTTAAGGGTATGTACCATAAGAGGACTAATGTGGGGGTCATATTTTGTGCAGTTATCACAGTGAAGGGACAGTTATTCAGAGGCAAAGTGTAGGGGGGTGGGGATGTAAGCAGGTGACCGGTTTCAATAAGCAGACAGGGACAAGGTGGAAGTAACCAATTAAACTGTTTATTTCTCTAGTATATTGTGGTAAATATAGCAACCATCAATAGTGCAAAGCAGAGTAATTACAGCGTTAAATATGCAATATAGATATACAATGATTCCTCACATGTTCACTATAACTATTATAACAGTCTTTTGTTACATATTCTTATAACTTTCTAACAGGGGTAATGATCCCAGTACTATGAGAGTCACTATACTGCTTCTTCCTCTAGCACCGGCTCTACCTGGGGTCTCCGGCTATTCCTGCTAGGCCACAAGTTCTCCTGACAAAGTCTAACAAGGCTCGTTGGGCCTCCTTCGCTTGAATCGGCGCTCACCCTGCCTGTTGTACTGGCCCAGGTCAACTCCTGTACCATATATCAGTGCTGGAAGCAACAGCCCAGCTCACTCATGCATCCTGCCCATCACCGCTGGCATCCACCCACGAGTAGAGTTTCCTCATGGATCTTTGGTGCTTAACCAATGACGGATGTCTCTCGTTCCCAGTGGGATGAGGGCTGGGCCTCAGCTCTTGACTGGCATTGTTTGGGTTCCGGAACTTGCCTGGTGCGGGTCTAGTCTTCGGCTCTTGACTGGTGTCGTCTGTGTTCTGGAGCTTGCCCCTGATGCCACCCCACAACATAATGTAATGATGTAGGACTTGTGTTATGTTCCCTCAGAAAGGCCTCTTCCTGGTCTTTCCTTTGTGATCTCCAGACCCATTACTGGCCATAATTACATACATCACAAAAGTGGGACTCATCACTAAAGAGCATAGACCTCCATTTCTGCTCAATTGCTCTGCAGCCATGATAGCCTTTGAGAGCCGACTTGTGAGATTAATAGAACACCTATAGCAGGACGTCTGGTTTCCTAGCCTAATGTCATGCAAATGGATTCTGATGGTTTGTGTAGACACTGATATCTTAGGCTGAGTATATGACATCCAATTTCCCTTGCAGTACAGAATTAATCAGACAGTGGTACAAATTTTTCTCCAAAGTGCCCTAGGGTCTATTTTTCAATACAACACCAGGCAGTCTATTGCTCGTATTACTGAGAGCAGCCAGCAACACCAAAATGTGTTACATAGTCTACAGTATCTCCAAACTTGTCTTCCATGGAGCACACCTGGAACTTCATTTATCGGCAATTGTAAAGGGAGCTGCCGCAGTGGATTTTGATGTTTTGAGTGGAGAAGTGCATTCAGCGTGGCAGAACATGGTCTGGAGAAGAAAAAGTGAGTGATACCATAAGTCCTGTGTTAAGCCAACAGTAAAGCATCCCAGGACCATTCATGTATGACGTTTCTTTTTCATCCAAGGGAGAACACTACCGGGAATAAAAATGGCATCTAAACATCCTCCAAGATCCTCCAAGATCTCAATGGTCCAGGAGCAATTTTGTGTTGAACTATGCTTTTTACAGCATGAAGAAGCCCATGTCACAAAGCAATAGTGATAACTAAGTGGCTTGGTGAACAAATCATTAAAATTTTGGATCCATGGCCAGGAAAGTCCCCAGATGTCAATCTTATTGGTCACCTGTTGTCAATCCTCAAAGAGCCACTGAACAAAAACAAAGACATTGTAATGAACTCCAAGCATTGACTAAACAAGAATGGGTTGCCATCAGTCAGGATTTTGCCCAAAGCTTGTAACTAGCATGTCAGAGTGAATTGCAAAAGTCTAGAAAAATAAGGGTCAACACTGAAATATTGAGAAGTTTCATAAAATTGATATGTTCTTTAATAAAAATGTAAAAACTTACAAAATGCTTAAAAAACCATCTGAATAAAACTTAAAAGATCTAAAATAAAAAAAACTGATGCATGAACGCTTGCTATTTCAACCATTCCATTAATTGTTCTTGTTCTATATAAACACTTGTCTTACATCATTTGTAAAAATCATTGTTTGTCAGATAAGACAAAGCCTGTGTTAGTCTAAAAACTTTGGACTACAACTGTACATATTTCCGACATTTACCACTAGGTGGCAATAAAGTATTCACAGACAGATATATTGGCTACATGCACACACCAGAATTCTATTAATAATTTGTGAAACTTATAAAATTATTGATTATACATATTGTTTTGTGTTATGACATAAACTGAGCCAAGAGAATATATGGTTTTTTAAAACAAAAAAATTGTCCATGTTTAATCTAAAAGTTTTACTTTAAAGGGCAAGAGGACTATGTAAATTGTTAATCAGTGACATCCAGAAAATGCTGTTGCTAGAGAGTTGAGAACTACCTATATGAATTTAAGATTAAATGGATTACATATTCATTGAATGGGTAACCTCCATTGATCACCGAAATGGGTGAATTTATATTCCCTGGTTTTCCTGGAAGCCAGTCTGTAGCCAGGAGTTGAATGAAGCGGATGGTAATAGGTTTTACTGTTTTCTTGAAGTCCCTTCTGTTAATCTGTTACAACTAATCTGGCTAAACAAAGCAGCTGCATTTTTATAATGCAACACTGTCATGTATAAATACTCTATATGAAAGGAAATAACAGAAACATCTCTTAAAGCACCACTCAACACTTATTTTTATAGGACCGTTGGAGTAGTGGTTTAAATGTAATTCCCTGGCCCCTGTCTCATACTCACGTTTTCCGCCTTGATTGCTTTCCAGCGTGGCTCCCAACTGTCTCCGGCAAAAAGTGACCTGTCAGCAGCTCCAGTGTTTCATAGAGCGGCGCTGAGATCACTTTTCAAGACAAGTCTATGAGACCCTCGTTCTGGCTCTCTTATACTTAGATTGAGAGCTTGTGACATAGCTTCCGATTTCAGGCTAGTCAGAAGCTGCTCTCACAAGAGGGTGCCGCAGGGCCAGAGCGGTGCACAAAAACGGTGAAGATGCCAGAAGGTGAGAATAAGACCGGTGGCAAGGGAATCACATTTAAAGCCCCACTCCAGTGCTGAAAAAAACAAAATGCTGTGATTGGTGTTTTAAAAGAGTTATTCCCATAATTGCTGTTCTGTCTCCGCCATCTAAATTGTTACCTCCATTATCTGTTTGTATAATTTGCAGTTTCTCAGCCAGTATACAGGACTTGATATATTCATACCTTTATCTGTAGTGCTTTGGCTCCCTCTAGCGGTCAGAGATATGTTGACTGTTCTATTTTTCTGCTATGTATTTTTTATGTCTGATCCTCCTTTGCAATGCATTATGGTAGCTCAGCCCACATTTCCCTCCAGTTTTCATTCACTTCCTCTAGTTTGCCTTCCAGGGAAGACGCTTACACTTCATTCCCCTTGCGATTGCATTGCCGGTATGTCTTTATGTTTTTCTCTAGATAATTCCTGCTCTATATTAGCCTAGCCTAACCAGTTGTACTCCTAGTTCAGTTACTAGCCTTCTAAATGTAATGCATAACGTTTATCATGTGTAGTATGTATTTGTTCCCTACCATGCACTGATTCTATGTATATCATTGTTCACAGTTTCACCGCATCAATATACCAATACGTTTAATAAAGCACAGACTCAACCACAGTCTCCTTATTGGACCCCGGTATAGCGGTTTAGCTGACTGGATAGCTACTTGGGCCTGTCTCATTTAGTGAGGACAGAACAGTGAAACGGCAGCCATCCAACTAGTGGGATTCAAGTCACCAGCTACTCAGAGAATAAATACAGCTACAGCAATCTCTGCACAGCCAAGCACTTTCCCAAGACACCATGTCTCACAAATCGCATAGAACAAGATCCGTTACTTCCGTTTCCTCAAAGACAACATCCATCAGCAGCGCGGTCGCCATTGCCCGCGCAAATGCCGAAGCCGCCAAAATGCGAGCAAGCTTTGCTGATCAAGAGATGAAACTTAAATTAGAAAAAGCACGCCTAGATGACCAAGAGAGAAGGATGCAGTTAGAAAAGGCACGTGTGGATGCCACCTTAGAAAGCCTAGCAGCAAAAAGGGAAGCTGCCGCAGCCCTCGCTGAAGCGGAATCGCTAGAAGCTGCGCAAAGCCCCAAGCTGCATAGCCAAAGCAGTACGTCGAGTCTGGAGTTTCCACTACAAGACACACCACAACGCACATCTCAGTATGTTAATGAACTTCCTGATCCAAACTATAACCCTGAACCAGCACCAGAACGAGAATACGACGTCTCCAGCGAAGTGAGCGAGAGTCACCACGAGGCTCAGCTCCAGGACAGAAACAAATTCGAAAACGTGAGACAAAACAACTCTGCTAATGACTACCTTGCCCCTCACCAGGTAACCAACGTGGATCACCCTGCTGACACACCGTACGTCAGACCGAAGCAATACGACACCGGCTGGCGCCACCCTGAGGACACTAACAGGTATGAACGCACCTCACATCACTATCAGGGCGATCCATCACCAGTGTACTCCACCGACAACCGGTTCACAACAGAATTTGCCAAGTTCTTCACACGACGTGAACTGGTTGCCAAGGGACTCATGAAATTCACTGACCAAGCTGAAGGTTACAGAGCTTGGAAAGCTTCCTTCCAAAATTTCATTAGAGACTTGGGGCTACAACACAGGGAAGAGATAGACCTGTTAGTCAAATACCTGGGAGGAGAGTCAGTCAAACACGCAGTAAGGATCAGAGACATTAATATAAACCGCCCTGAGACCGGCCTCAAAGAGATCTGGAAGAGGCTGGATGAGTGTTACGGCTCAGCAGAAGTAATAGAAAGAGCCTTGTTCAAAAGAATCGATGACTTTCCTAAAATTTCTAACAAAGGTCTCCAGAAACTTAGAGAGCTAAGCGACCTACTAAAGGAAGTCCAAGTTGCCAAATACGAGGACGACCTACAGGGACTTGCATTTCTCGACACAGCCAGAGGTGTTAACCCTATAGTCCAGAAGTTGCCCTACAATCTACAGGAGAGGTGGCTCACACATGGTTCCACGTACAAATACAAACACAGTGTTCCATTTCCTCCCTTCTCTGTTTTTGTAGACTTTATACACCAACAAGCGAGAATTAGAAACGATCCTAGCTTTGACTTTGCAATGCCATATGCCACACCGTCACCACCTGCAAATCCACGCAGAACATCTGTGGCAGTACACAAGACTTATGTTTCTTCTCCAGGTTCTAATTACAGGTCTGCTGGCTGCTCCCAATCAGAGACAAAGGTGCAGGACCCTGACAAGCAGTGCCCACTTCATCAGAAGCCTCATCCTCTCTTGAAATGCAGAGCCTTCAGAGGAAAATCTATGCCAGACCGCAGAAGCTTCCTGAAAGAGAACGGTATCTGCTACAAGTGCTGCTCATCCACAACTCATCTCGCCAAGGATTGCAAGGTCAGTGTAAAATGCACAGAATGTGGCACCACAGACCATAACACTGCTCTACACCCTGGCCCAGCTCCATGGAGTGCACAAAACACGCCAGCTGACAGTGAGCATGGCGGGGAGGAAAGGAACACTGATACAGCTACGCCAGAGATCACTTCACAATGTACCGAGGTCTGCAAAGGGACAATAGACAGTAGGTCCTGTTCAAAAATATGCCTCGTCAGAGTATACCCGAAGGGCCATAGAGACCAAGCTGTGAGACTGTATGCTATCTTGGATGATCAAAGTAATCGATCCTTGGCTAGATCAACTTTCTTTGACCTATTCAACATCAAAGGGCCAAGCACTCCCTACTCATTAAAGACATGTGCAGGTACTGTGACAACAGCGGGCAGGAAAGCTACAGACTACCAAATCGAGTCATTAGACGGACAATTCTGCCTACCACTACCTAC